>NC_136810.1:38589694-38612194 GCF_951216825.1 Electrona antarctica
GGTGACAGTGATGAATGACTGTGCATCCCATTACATTCTGTAGATTAATAAGCAGACAGACTAATTCACACATTGTTATGCTTGTCAGAGAGAGCTGCTCAGGCCATTGAAGAACAAGAACAGTCAAGCATTCTTATCTAACTTGTGTCTATTGTGTGTGTGTGTGTGTGTGTGTGTGTGTGTGTGTGTGTGTGTGTGTGTGTGTGTGTGTGTGTGTGTGTGTGTGTGTGTGTGTGTGTACGTGCGTGCGTGTGTACGTGCGTGCGTGCGTGCGTGCGTGCGTGCATGATGTGCATCATGTATAAGATGTATTTTTATAGCCACTGCCAAGCTTGCTATAAACTTCTCTTTCTAACTGGCCTATCAGAGAGCAGGAGGAATGCACTGCAGGACTACCAGAGGGTCGACGGCATAGGACTGGTCGCCCTGTCCCCCCATGACCCCTCCCACCTGTCCCCTGGCCCCTCCCACCACCTGACCAAAAGCAGGAAGCTGAGCATGGCCAAGTGCGCCAAAGCCTGCAGCCGCAACAAGAGGCTCCCTTTTGTCTGCAGGTACGTCATGTGGAGTGGTCCTACTCCTATATGCATACTGTGCGTCGCCAGTGGTCCTTGATGGAGTTCCAGGGGGTTCCCATGCTATAATATAGTTAAGAATCAAATGGACCCTTATGGGTCTTTAACTCAGAGAGTGTACAAATGGAACAAAATATCTCAGAGTTATTGATTTTACAATATAATTTAATTTGGGGTCCCAGAGATAGAAATGCTTTGTTTGTTTTGTGTGGACAGCCCTCCATTCCGAAAACCCACCATTCCGAAAACCCACCATTCTGAAACCCCACCATTCCGAAACCCCACCATTCCGAAACCCCACCATTCCGAAAGCCCACCATTCTGAAACATCGCCATTCCGAAACCCCACCATTCCGAAACCCCACCATTCCGAAAGCCCACCATTCCGAAAGCCCACCATTCCGAAATGTATTTTTCGGAATGGTGGTGCATGCTGTTTTGTCTCTTTTACTTTACTGTAAGTGTTCTGGTTTGTCTGTTTGTTTGTATGTCTTTGCTATAGTTTTCAATCTGTTATTTACTGAATATGCAATCTTGAAATGCACTGTAAACCAAAAATCCTAATAAACAGATGGCGGCCTGTAACCTAATGCATGTAAAACTGCGGGTCCTTGAAAAAAATAAAGCGAAGCTCCGCACACTCAGATCTGCGCACAATCAAAGTATTTATTTTGCAAGCTTTCGGTCTACTGACCTTCTTCATGCATAATCAAAAAGTGTTCATCACTTGATTGGATGAATGTTCACACCTGAACATTAAAACATTTCAATTAGAATGATAGCTCATGGGAGTTCTCAGTGAACCACAAGGTACCCAAAGACACTAATTAGGGCAGTATTATGCGTGTCTTAAGTACCAGGTCTTATTACTTAACTTAAGACCTGGAGGCGTGATCAATGCCATTTGGTTATTCTGAGTGGCCAAACAGCATTGACCACGCCTCCAGGTCTTAAGTTAAGTCATAAGACCTGGTACTTAAGACACGCATAATATAAGTGTCCATTTTGACAAGAGGAAACTGGGGGTCCTTGAAATTAAAATGATTAGGAATCACTGCTAGTCAGTAAACATCTTCTCTTATATGGGGGTCCCTGACATTATCCTTTCAAATGGGGGTCCGCAGGCTAATAGTGTCAATTTGGGGGTCCTTGACATGAAAAGGTTTGGCAACCTGCACTGCCTTGACACGAGTCCATGGGCGTCTCAGAATACTTTGGTAATATTTGGAATTTGTCACTTTACCCGGTGGGGTCTTCTTTTTCAGTCTACAGTATGCTGCACCAATTTAGTCTTCACCAAATATATACAGATCTACAGGCTCAACAACACGTGAGCTTGTAGATCAGCTATTTTTGGTGAATGTTCCCCCCAGGATATGGATGCTGGGGTTTAAGTGGTTAAACGTAAACTATAACAATGTAATTCTTTTCAATCTGTCCTATAATGGAGACTCATATTCTCTCAAGTTTTCCCTCATGACATACTGCGTTAATATTACATAAGGCGCTATAAAGTAAACAATGTCATTCAGGTGGGGGTGGATGAAAATAGTTATTTACAGGGGTGACCTGAGCCAAAAAATGTTTGAAAACCACTGCTGTACAGCATGGATTCTCAACCTTTTTCATTTGGGACCCCCCTATCAGTGGGATTTTTGAGTGGTGCAACTCCTATGCAGAGCTACTGTATGTGTGTCTCTGGGTCCTTGGGTCCCTGTGTCCCTGGCTCCAAGCATGAAAATAACGTGTCACTGTTGCGCAGCCTAACACACACACACACACACACACACACACACACGCACACACACACACACACACACACACACACACACACACACACACACACACACACACACACACACACACACACACACACACACACACACACACACACACGTCACACAAACACACACACACACACCTGCTATGTGATGAATGCAAAACACGCACATGCACACACACACACACACGCACACGCACACATGTCCCATTCTCAATTTGGTGTTTGGGTAACAGTGTATCTCTCTCTCTCTCTCTCTCTCTCTCTCTCTCTCTCTCTCTCTCTCTCTCTCTCTCTCTCTCTCCCTCTCTCTCTCCAGAGCGTTCCTGTACGATCATAAAAGCAGAAAGTGCCACTGGCTGTCCTTTGACAGGAGCTCACCTGGAACCCAGAGTCAGCAGGACTTCAACTACCAGCTGTATCAAAAGAAAGGTGCCCTATAGCGGTCTCCTCTACACTTCATTCTCCTACTCTATCCTATAGCTGCAATTAGTCTTGATTATTTTCTGCTGTTCAATTATTTCATCCCAAACGCCACAATTTCACAATATTTACATACGCATCTACAGTTCCAGAATACTGTACAGTGTACTGTACGTATGCAGAAAAAGAGCGAGAGAGAGAGAGAGAGAGAGAGAGATAAACACACACACAATGAGAAAGAAGGGTTGTCCACACACTGTATATCAGCTCCCAGGAAACATTTATTACTCAATAAAAGTTTCCTGGTCAGTGGGAGCTGATATACAGTGTGATATACAGTGTGTGGACAACCCTTTCTCATTGTACGTATTTTTTTGTTCAGCACCTGTAGTGTTCTGAGATGTGCGCGCTTCCTTTTTGATCCAAACACACGCACGCACGCACGCACGCACGCACGCACGCACGCACGCACGCACGCACGCACACACGGACGCACGCACGCACGCACGGACGCACGCATGCACGGACGGACGCCCGCACACTGCGCATGCGTGCACACAAGATATAATTCAATCTTTATTTCAGACTCAGGGTCCATAACACATACAAAATAACGAAACAAAAGTACAATGATAATGATAAATGAAAACCATAAAGAATATGCTCACAGTCTGTAGAGGCTGTTACGCCAATGTCTCCAAGTCATAGAGTTGTCCGACTCTTCTAACCACTTATAGAAGGTGCATTGGGAGTAGAAGGCAGGGGATGTGTGTGTAGGGCAGTCATGTAATGTTTACAGCACAGCCATAGATTACGGTCAATTTTGTGTCATTATCTAGTGTTTGTGTAAACTATGGAAATCCAGCCCTCGGCCCTAGATCTGTTGACAGGCTGTTCACGATGCAGAACATGCACGCTGTGCCGTGTGGCTGACTTCTTTCATTTCTTCACTTTGTTCCAAATGTTTTGCTGAAGATTAGAAAAACAGACGTTGGATTCTGGCAAAGACAAAGTCCTTGTTAAGCTAAGATTCATATAAGTGAACATCTCCAACTCTCTGCTTTCTAAATCAGCTCAAACACAACAGTTGGCTGATCTCCCGTTCTCGAAATCTTCTTCTCTCTCTCTCTTTCTCTCAGATAAATTCAGTGACAGATAGTAATTATAAATGGAAGTAACAATACACAATGCATATTCAACAACAAACAAAATGTGTCAAGTGAGTAAATTAAACATGCATTACCTAATACACATAAATCAAATACCATTAGTGCATTTTATATTTCTCTCTCTCAATTCAATTAGCCCTTCACTAAGTCCCTCCCCAACCCATCCTTGTCCAATAGGCACTTGCTATGCAGCGAAGAATGCTTGACCTGCATAGCAACCGTTGCTAAACTATTTGGATTGGCATTGGACAATCGCTTTTTGGGGTGGGATTTAGTGAAGGGCTAATTCAAAGGAGCTTTATTGGCATGAGAAAACATGCATTGCCAAAGCAAAAGTGGAACAAAACAATCAAGATAAAACAAATAAATATTGACTATAAGTAGGAATAAAATCATGTGTGTTACACATTGGCCCCTTTTCCACCAGTTGGTTCCCAATGGGAACCGGTTCAGTTATTTTTGGTTTTTAGTCCATGAGCCAGAGCTCCAAAATTGGAACGTTAATTATGAATTGTGTGTGCAAAACCATACCTATATTAGATTGTTATCACCATGAAACTTCCCCAATTGAGTACTTACACGAAGACAATGATTTATTGTATTACAAATTTTACATTTTTGAGTGGTGTAAACCACTCCTACAACTGGCTTTTGTGTGCAGAAAAAAATGAGCATGGTTGCTATGTTCAAAATAATTTCTGACGTAATTAAATCACACCCGGGTGAACTGGATGACCGTAGCAACCATGTTCATTTTCTCTGCACAAAAAAAGCCAGTTGTGAAATCACATCCAGGTGTGATTTCATTACGTCAGATCAGAGCTGATCAGGCTATATAATACCTTACCTTATATAATACCTCACATCGGACAAAAACTCCAGCTGAATCAACTTCATGGTCACAAATCATCACATCAGAAGACGAGTCTACCTAGCCAAAGATCTTTAACGTCAGACATTACGTCAGACCACAGCTGATCATGCTATATAAAACCTTACACCACTCAGTTCACACGGGTGTGATTTTTAAATATGCAAATGAGGCATTATGTAGGAAAATATGCAAAATAATCGGAAATATGAAAAAGCTACTACTGTGGAAGGGTTATCATGTATTAATTTACTTGTATTGATCCTATAAACAATGTAATATAGGTATAGTTTGCCCACCAATTTTGGAGCTCTGGCTCATGGACTAAAAACCAAAAAGAACTGAACCGGTTCCCATTGGGAACCAACCGGTGGAAAAGGGGTCATTGAGTAATACTATCTTGTGAAACTATAAAAAAAAAGATTGTGCATTTTGTCAGAGATAGTTTTACATCCATATAGGAGACGTTAGCTTTATACTTTTGAAAGTTGACAGCAGTATTTCAATGTTTTTGCATTCACTTGCAAACATTTGCGAAAGTATAGCAGCAATTTATTCAAATGTAATTGAATCAAAGTTAGTTGCTCTGTTTATATGAACAGTATTTCTATGTACCGAGGATAGGACATTTGCTGTAAACAGTGTAGGGTATAAACAGTGTACACACAATGATTTGTATTCCTTCAGGTGGTTGTATTCCATTTGACATCCTTCTCCTGTCACAGCAGCTCACAAATCTTACTGCTGTGTTTACTGTTTGCACATTGTTGCACTTCACCCAACCTCTCTCTCTCTCTCTCTCTCTCTCTCTCTCTCTCTCTCTCTCTCTCTCTCTCTCTCCCCCCCCCCCCCCCCCCCCTACAGACTATGTGAGGGAGTGTATCGTAGGTACAGGTCAGAGCTATAGGGCCCGCAGAACAGCAACAGTGAGTGGGATCCTCTGCCAAGCCTGGGCCTCGACTATTCCTCATGAACACAAGTAAGACCTTTATGTCATTTTTACTGCCATCCCATGCGGAGCACAACCTATACTCGAGGGCCCTATGGTGCGCGCCCCTTATTACCCCTTATGCCTAAACCTTCACTTTTAGGCATGTTTTGCTACTGTATGTTGAAAAACATTTCAAAATAGTTCAAATGGAAGATCTACACAATTGCAATGTGTCGATGTAGATGGGCTATTTTCACTATTTAGAAAATATAGTACTGTATAAAATGCCCCCCAAAACGTTTCGGCATAAGGGGTAAGGCCTTAAATGAAAATATATTTAGAATGTTGCATATATTGTACATCTCTCATAATGTAAGAAGAGGTATCCAAAACGTGCATTTGGACACAATTCTTTCCCTTATTATTCCCTTATATTTTGAAACGTGTGGAATTACTGTATGGAAATGGGATTGTTCAGAGACATTACTAACCTTTCCAAATCCCTGGGAACGATGTGAAAGCTGTTTGTGAGTTTGACTCATTGTCCTGTAGCAAACATCCTCAGCTGCAGTTAGCGGTTAGCGCAGTCATGTTCATTGATGGTTACTGTAAGCACAGGTCAATGTGTTAGCAATTCAATTAGCAAGTAGCTAGAGGTCAGCGCATGTGCACGCACATGTGCACGCACATGTGTGCGCGTGTGTGTGTGTGTGTGTATGTGTGTGCGTACGTGCGTGCGTGCGTGCGTGCGTGCGTGTGTTTGTGTGTGTGTGTGTGTGTGTGTGAGTGATATATTAGGGCCTGATTAGACTCCCGGGAGCAGTCATTCATCAGAAACGATATGCTCTGACCTCATTGTAACGCTTAACAGAGTCACAGATCATTTCCTGCTGCGGCCTTACTGTTTATCTAGGTGTAGGACATGTTTGCGTGCATGCGTGTGTGTGCGTGCGTGTTTGTGTGTGTGTGTGTGTGTGTGTGTGTGTGTGTGTGTGTGTGTGTGTGTGTGTGTGTGTGTGTGTGTGTGTGTGTGTGTGTGTGTGTGTAGGATTAGAATCATGTCTAATGCACAATTTAGCTTAAGCACTGGACATGTTCCCTGATTAAATTCCCTGATAACTTGCCAAAACGCATCCATATACTTAATACCTTTGAGTCTATTTAGAGAAGGAGAAAGAGGTCGCGTAACATACAACAGAAACTAAGAGGATTTAAGATCAATCTGAAGGTAAATCAGCAATGTATTAGTAGGATAAAGGATCGTGTCTGGTCCATTTTAGCGGGTCGCGGGTTTGAGTCCCTTTGCTGTGTGTCTCTCTCCCCGTTTCCTGTCAAGCTACTGTATATCTATCAAAAAAGCCCCAAAAATATCTTTGAGATCATGGATTGTGCCTGGCCGCACAATAGCTTCTGGAGCCACTGTGTTAATACAGAGACTGTCAACTGTTTTGTCCTGGGACCTGAAACATGTGTCAGGAACCTGTATAAGTATACATGAACCACCTAAACACTCTAAACTGGCCGTATGTTGGCTCTGTATAGTTGGAACTTGTTTTCTTTTCCGGTCTACACCAACACCACCAGAGTACGAGACGCTGGGATCGGTTATTTTTGGCGAATGTTCCCGCCGGAATGTGGATGCTGGGGTTCAAGTAGTTAATGGGTGAAATGTTCAGCTGTTCAAAGTTGTTCTTTGTGCGTGACCCTGGAAAGATAATCTGTCACCCACGTTTGCTTCCTGACCCACAGGTTGATGTCCTGGAGAGCATGAGGGAATGCAGCCCTTAAAGGCCCCCTGCAGTATTCTACGTGTTTTTCAGCTATTTCATGTTCAGTCAGAAACACTCACGTCAAAGTAGATTAACCATTTATTGCAACAAATGGAATACAGTTAAACTTGGCGTTAAAGTCTCTGCTCTTGCAAAACCCCCATATGGACACAATAGCAATACATAAGCAATACATTAGTAATACATTGACATATTTAGCTTGAATCAGCAGACAAAATCACAAGTATTTGAGCCTATATGCCAGACTCTGATCAAAAGGTGGAGGCTGGGGTGGAGGAGGCTAGCCTGGCTAATAAGCCAGACTCAAATCACACTGTCGTGTGGTATTTGAGTCTGGAGATGCTGTGTATGGATCTGGTTTCCCGGGGGGCGGGTTCAAACATTTTCTCTTTGACGCAATTGGTCAGAGCTACTGTCAGTCAAAGGTCCCAAGCATTGAACGTCACTGTACCAAAGCCCGCCCATATTGCATATCGTGTCCCGATTGGCCACACCAGTTCTCTGGTGTAGGAAATGGGCGTACAATTGCGCCTCTCCAGACCGTAATCCGCCGGCAGGTAATTTTTTCTTTGCCAACGGCTGATTCGGTCTGGCTTATTAGCCAGGCTAGGAGGAGGCAGCTAGCATCAGCGGATGCGAAGGAGGCAGCAAGACAATGCATGCAGAGTCGTATTTTATAGGAACCTCTCTGTTAAGATTGGAGTATGAAAGTGTGACGTAATGAAGCTTGGCTGATTGATAAAATCAGCTGACCGATTTTAGCAGTAGCTACAGTACTAGGTGCAAGTGTAGCGCATTGGCTCACAACTTCAGCTACTAGGTGCAAGTGTAGCGCAGTAGCTCACAACTTCAGCCTGATGGCCTAAAAGTCTAATATCTCGCCCAAGTATTAGGCATATCCCTTTGGATTAGTGGTTAAGATGTTGGTGTTCCCATGTGGGAGACCCGGGTTCGATTCCCGGGTGTTACACAAGACTCCTGTGTCCACTGTCCAGGCATCAAATATGCTTAATTTTTCCAGTGCTCACCTGTATACATTGAAGTATACATTGATTCCAGGAATCAACCATGGACCATTTTTGACACATACATATAACAAGTGTGAAGTGTGACAAAATGTGAATTAACATTTTAAGCTTGTCTTGAAACGACGTTTAGCTAAAAGTGACTTCCTAATCCCATCGCACTGTGGCGTGATAATAGACGTGTAAATAGACTTTACGATTTTGGATTTGATTTTAATAGTGAAGTTGGGGGAGATTTAATCTTCCACCTCCAAACTTTGCTCTAAGATGTCGCTTTGCATCTCATTATCAAAGCAGCCTGACTCGACTTCAACCATCCACGGTTTGGTGATGAAATTCGGTGAAAAAACAAGTAGAAATTGGCTGGAGGCTGAAGTGTTGGATGAGGGGAGTGGAAAGGTGATATGATATGGAGCATGCGTGCCAGGTATTAGGATTTCATTGAAGTAGATGAAAAAGCCACACACACACACACACACACACACACACACACACACACACACACACACACACACACACACACACACACACACACACACACACACACACACACACACACACACACACACACACACACACACACACACACACACACCTCATCTTACACCTCGACAGAACTCATCTTCCCCACTATCTCTTCCTGTGCACCCCTTTTTCACAGACTTTTTGAAGGCTTTGTAGTGCGAGGTCCCTCCGTCCCTGTGAATCAAAGAGAGCAGTGCCTGTTTGTACCTTCAGTGAACCTGCGTTATCGCAGTGCTGTGAGCATGTCTTTGCAGGGCAGCTAATTAAAGCCAGGCTCTTTGTATGCGTTATCGGTCAGCTCGCCAGGCATGGGAAATACAGAAACTTATACTGCAGGTATACACAGGGACACGGGCATTCAAGCACACGCACGCACACACGCGTGCGTGCGCGCGTGCGTGTTGGTGCGTGTGTGCGCACGTGTGCTTGAATGCCTGCGTCCCTGTGTATACCTGCAGTATAAGTTTCTGTGTGTCTGCACACAGACACACAGACATACAGACACACAGACAGACAAACACAGACCTGGCTCAGCTGACAGCCAGATTTCTGGTCCTGTCAGAATCCAGCACAAATAGCAAAACCGGCCACATGTACGTACGTCTGACGTAGAGGAGATATGAGTCACACAAGAGATTTATCGCTGTGTTTACGAGTCTATTCAGCGTCCCAGGAAAACGAAGGAATTGGCTGTTCATGTTTTTGACTGACTTACATGAAATACTTTCAAATAGTTTCAAAATCGTCCTTATACTCCCAGGCCCATGTTGTGGTTTCTTTCTTCTGGTCATGCACAAAGGCTAGTCATGCTCAGCAACAGCTCTGTTCAAATTATAGATGGGTGCTGCTGGGTTTTTGCCGCTTTTTTGATCAACAAAACCTGTGTCCTTGGGAAGCTGGTTGGAATCTGGACAGCAGAGTTGCTGCTGGCCAGGCGGTCTGTCAGCCGTCAGTTTTTTTTGTCTGTTTAGCTTAACTATACCGCTCTCTCTGTGTGTGCTTTGTGCAGGTTCATGTCTAAGAAGTACAGGAAGAAGGACCTGAGGGAGAATTACTGCCGCAATCCAGACAACTCCACGGCAGGACCCTGGTGCTTCACCACGGACCCGCGGCCACACCTCAGACACCAGGCGTGTGGCATACCGCAGTGTTCCGAGGGTGAGCCGCACGCACGCACGCACGCACGCACGCACGCACGCACGCACGCATAGCACACACACACAGTATATCTCTGCTGTCGGGAAGAAACCATATGACTTAACTCAGGAAATGAAGAACACCGTATATTTTGAAAACAAAGCAATACTGCCTCATCAAAGTTGCTGGTGTGACTTTATATATTGTCAATTACTTGCATGAGTTTTTGGGTCCAATGGAGTTTTGTAGAGGTTTTGTACTAATCGTTTTTTTCTACTTTTCATTGGTTCAATATTTTCAAAACAACACACAGATGTAAAGGGTGTTCAATAGCACAGAGTATGCAACAAAATATCTAAAACCTCAAAAATGGAGTTAGGTGGTTTCGTCCCGACAGTAATGATATACATATCAGCATGCACACTGATGCACACATGCTTTCTCTATACTGTACTGTGCTGTATGTGTGGGAGGCTGGGAGGAGAGCAGATACTCATCTTGAAATTGTGCCCATACCACTTTGCAAATCGCTTCACCAATTGAGGCTCGATAGCCTGGAATGAGCCGCTGCAAATTAGGCAATCACACAGCGCCTTACGGAGACCTCTCTAAGTGATGTTGGCTGTGCTCTGTGCTTGTGTGCGTACGTGTGTGTGTCCATGCGTGCGTGCGTGTGTGAGTGTGTGCGTGCGCATGCATGTGTGTGTGTGTGGCGGCCAAGGCCAGCTGCAGCAGCTTCCAGGTGTGTGTTTCAGTTTATGTTGTCCCCTCCCATTCCATCATTCCCAGCTTTCTCTACATGAACGGTTTGAACCCAAATAAGTCGGCATTAGTTAGCATGCACATATTAGTTCACTTAGAAACCCTTCTCTCACAGCTCTCCCAATGGGCACGCACGCACGCACAGGGTCATCTACCAATGGTCTACAACCACTTTGGAAGAGAGCTCTCGTTTCCCACCACCCGAGGCTCAGCGCCTCACGTTATATCACACAACATTACTGTCAGCAGGCCGGCCGGCTCCCTGAAGAGGCTGGATGACGACGACTGGCGTTATCTAATCTGTGATGATTCAAGCTGTCAGAGGACGGCTCACCTCGGCAGATATGACGCCGTACCATGTTCACGATAAACGCTCACCTCGGCAGATATGGCGCCGTACCATGTTCACGATAAACGCTAGAGGTTTGATAACACAGGATGGGAACCGCCGTCTTTCTCCAAGCTGAGCTCCTGCCCATATTTTCTCTCTTTTTCTTCTCTCGACAATTTGGTGCATTCGTAAAACGAGTGCCAGGAAATTAAGTGGATTTAATGAGAAACATACATACAGGAACGTAAACACACACATGCACAGGGCAGAGGAGCGTGCGCGTAGACGCCCCCAAACGGCAGAGTCATAAACATCTGTTTCCAATTTAGATGCTCTCTCCGCTATTTACCAGAGACGGCGTGCTACACGCCATAACACACGAACAACAACAATGAATGTCACCGTCGGGACATCAAAGAGAGCCGTATATCTACATTGGACAAAGGCCACTTGACATGTTGGCATAAACACGTTGTTAAATGTGCAGAAGTTGCTTATGTGTATTTCTATGTTTTTGTTGTGTGTGTCCACGGTGTGCTTATGCATGTCTGTTGTTTGTGTGTCTTCCTGTCTACGTGTCAGAGTGTGTCTATGTTTACAGTGTGTGTGTGTATTTCTGTAATGTGTGTGTGTACGGTACTATAATGTCTCGTGTGTGTGTGTGTGTGTGTGTGTGTGTGTGTGTGTGTGTGTGTGTGTGTGTGTGTGTGTGTGTGTGTGTGTGTGTGTGTGTGTGTGTGTGTGTGTGTGCGTGCATAACAGTGGAGTGTATGAGCTGTAACGGGGAGGACTACAGAGGACCACTGGACCACACAGAGAGTGGAAAGGAATGCCAGCGCTGGGACCTGGAGGAACCACACAAACACCTGTACCATCCCAAGAGGTAGCACGCACACGCACACACACACACACACACACACACACACACACACACACACACACACACACACACACACACACACACACACACACACACACACACACACACACACACACACACACACACACACATGCCCACTCCATCACTTGTAATAAGCCCACACAGGCAAGGTGATACTGTATGTAATGTAATGCATTCTAACGAGAATACCTTATAACGATCAATTCCTAGCTTCATTCTCCCGTATGAGGTGGTAAATCTTCTTTTTGTATATTTGTGGGAGTTCACGTTACTCCTTCCAGTGGTGGGGGTGATTTAAAACGGGTCAGCGTGCCTTTCCCCTGCATGAGGACTTCCATTCAGAATGCAGTGTGTAATGTGTGTGTTTTTAGCTGCGCCACTCAAGAAGAATGCTTATTTTTTGGCTTAATGACAGTAAATAGCTCTGAGCTCTCAGTCGATGGGAAATCAGTGCTGTATTGTCACCCCTACAGATAACTGGGTTCTACCTTTTTTAATCACAGCCATCTATCTATAAATGCAGTCTCTGTACGTATATGTATACGCACGTGTGTACGTCTGTAATTCACATAACTCCAGAACCATTCACCCCACTGACTTCAAATTCGACACACGCGTTCCACACCACCACAGGGAGTGCAGTGCCTGGTGTCGAGTCCGTCGGATAGCCGGTTGTCCAGAACCACAAATGCCTCTGCCCGGGGTCTGGACCTGATCACCCCTATATCTCCATATATGGAGCCGGCCTGTTCTGACATCACAACACTTCATATTTGGGCATGCCCGACACAGAACTCCATATATAGGAATAAAGGGACACAGAGAGACATATACAGAAATCTCCATATATGGGCATAAAAGCGACACAGACAGATGGGTCGAACGGGTACAACGGGTATTGCATAGCCGGGTGGGGCATGGATCGCCAACTTCCATCGTTACCGACTCGGTGCTCTACAGCCGGGCACCGGTCTAGTATTATTAATGTACTGT
Source organism: Electrona antarctica (assembly GCF_951216825.1). Classification (NCBI taxonomy): domain Eukaryota; kingdom Metazoa; phylum Chordata; class Actinopteri; order Myctophiformes; family Myctophidae; genus Electrona; species Electrona antarctica. Next base: position 38,602,908 of record NC_136810.1, read on the forward strand.
ATTAGAAAGACATTTCAGATTTTTGAGGGGCGCTAGCCCCTCCTATATGGTTTAATGTTTGTTTTTAGTTCAATGTTTGTTTTAAAAATGCCATTGACAATGAAGGGAAAATTTACGTCATATTGTCCCTCATTACATCATATTGTCTCTTTATTGTTAATGGCATTTAATGTTTGTGTTGGCACAGTTTGTTTTACATTTCCATTACATCACCTAATCAACATGAGTTATAGACTTTCATATGTTAGCGCCCCTCACTTCACACAGGTGTGATTTTTAGATTCAATACTATCACGCTTGCGTCAGGATGTGGGTGTTCACTTCATGGATGTTTGAAAGCAGGCATGTGTTTGCAAGTGTGCGTGCGTGCGTGCGTGCGTGCGTGCGTGCGTGCGTGCGTGCGTGTGTGTGTGCATGTGTGCCTGAGTGTCTGTCTCTATCTAAATGTAAATGATGTCCTCTTGTCTGTCTGCGCATGTGCCCATGCGTTCTGTCCAGTCCGGCAGGTGGGATGGATTAGTGCTGACTCGTTAACACGTCCTTAATCATCCCAGTGTTTGTGTAAATGAGGTCCCAGGCTCCTCGCAGACTAATGCAATGAAAGGGGTTCCTCCTTCTGCAGCCTGACACAGAGAGCCTGCAGCCTGCCGGCCAGAAGGGATGACGGCCTGGGGAGAGACTTAGGACACCTGTAATGGCACAGCCTATCGTCTTCTCAGCTCCCCAGAGCACCCTGTAGACTTGCAGATGTAGTGAATGTGGAATTTCGATTTGTAATGCACACGACGCCGCATGCAACGAGTTGAATTATCGCCCCGCCGTTGCTCCGCTGCTGCTGACGGGGAATTATCCGGGAAATTCAATTTGTTATGTTCTTTTTAAAGCTGTCGACTGACTCTGGGAAAGACTTGTGGGGCCAGTGTGGAAAATATTCAAGAAATAACCGGATTGATTCTGTGCTGAAAGTTAGTGAAGACTTCTATTGATCTGTTACTCTGAGGTGGAGTGATTTGGCAGCCGTCTTACCAGACTTAACCCTGTCTCATCATAGGAACATTCTGAGCGTTTGTTTCAATCTAAGTAAGTAAGTAAGCCTTGTCGAGCCATGAGGCCCATAGGGCAGGAGCCATGAGGCCCATAGGGCAGGAGCCATGAGGCCCATAGGGCAGGAGCCTATCTCCTGTTTCTGTATAGCATGAGGCAGCTTGATGTACAAGTACACCCCCTGCACATGATGTACAAATACACCCCCTGGACATGATGTACAAGTACACCCCCTGGACATGATGTACAAGTACACCCCATGGACATGATGTACAAGTACACCCCATGGACATGATGTACAAGTACACCCCATGGACATGATGTACAAATACACCCCATGGACATGATGTACAAGTACACCCCATGGAGATGATGTACAAATACACCCCATGGACATGATGTACAAATACACCCCCTGGACATGATGTACAAGTACACCCCATGGACATGATGTACAAGTACACCCCATGGACATGATGTACAAATACACCCCATGGACATGATGTACAAATACACCCCATGGACATGATGTACAAGTACACCCCATGGACATTATGTACAAGTACACCCCATGGACATGATGTACAAGTACACCCCATGGACATGATGTACAAGTACACCCCATGGACATGACGCTAGTATGTCGCAGAGACTTACCCCTCAATCCAACCCTTGATGCTGAGTGCCAAGCAGGGAGGTATAGGGTCTTTGGGTATGACCCGCTTGGGGATTGAACCCCGACCTCCCATTCCAAAGGCGGACAATCTAACCACAAGGCCAATGAGCTGGTTAGAATCTGGGAATGTAATAACTTATCCATAATTATGAACTTGTTTTGTATTTGTCAGGTACCCTGACAAAGGTCTGGACGATAACTACTGCAGGAACCCTGATGGACGACCCAGGCCCTGGTGCTACACCACCGACCCGCACACACCCTGGGAGTACTGCAACATTAAAGTCTGTGGTAAGTGTGTGTGTGTGTGTGTGTGTGTGTGTGTGTGTGTGTGTGTGCCTGCGCGTGCCCATGCGCCTACTCCCACACTACAAAACGGTCCCAGCCCATACAGTCAGCCTCCTTCTATCCACGTCCAACATTCCCCAGGCTTTCGCCAGGCATTACATTCACCCATTCATACACACATTCATACACCGATGGCAGCGGAAACCATGCAAGGCACCAACCAGCACATCAGGAGCAATTAGGGGTTCGGTGTCTTGCTCAAGGATATTTCGACACTAACTCTGGGGGAGCCCGGGTTCGTACTGGCAACCTTGCGGATACCAACCAGCCACTCTACCCCTGAGCCACCACCGCCCCTATAATGCCCAATCCTAAACCTATCCCTAAAACCCAACTCTAAAAAGCATGTATTGCCTGGGCCATGGCTCAGTGGTCCAGGCACCTTGGCTGGTAATCCAGTCTGGCAGTGTGTCGCGGGTTCGACTCCCGATCCCGACGGCCTTTACTGCATGTCTTCCCCACATCTCTCTCCCCATTTCCTGTCAGCCTACTGTCTGTCCCTCCATAAAATATATAAAATAAAGGCGAAAGCCACAAAAAAAAACATTTAAAAAGTATGTATTTAAAATTACCATTGTTCTTGTGAGGACCAGGAATCAGAATGATCGTCACAAAGTTGATTTGTAAAATTCTATTAAAATTAGTTTCTCAGAAGTAACGCACGCACGCACGCACGCACGCACGCACGCACGCACGCACGCACTGGTTATGTCTCCCCTAATAGGCAGAAGGTTTATTTTCCTTCTGCACTATGAGCTTGGGTGTTTATTGTTCTACGCTGCTCCATACGTGCGGTGTACATTCTGCCGAGGGCTCAGTTACTGCTGTGCATAAACGTTCTGCTAGACGCGCTAGACACAACACCGGGGTCACGCACACGCGCTACAAGCAGATCACTTACACCGCTCTTCACACCCACGAGAGAGAGAGAGAATGTTGCAGTGTGTCATGTAAGCCATGTGTGTAAGTGGAGCGTGTGTGTGTGTGTGTGTGTGCTTGTGTGTGTGCATGTGACCGTGCATGAATGTCTCTACTCTCCACAGCGTATTTTCTTTGCTCCGCCCCTCTGCCGGGCCAACGTGGCCACTGTGCTCATAGATCTGTGTGCACGCTTGTTCACGTTAAGGCAGTGAGGCAAACAGCCTGCATCCTGCATCCTTAGACTCACTAAATTGAGAAAGGATGCAATCATGTCACCCTCCGGGCCTCCTGGGTTGCAATACTGTACTCAGTACTGTACTCTAATGTCGTTGAAGTAGGACTCATGAAATGTGACTCGGCAAGACTAACTGTTCAGGAGACTGTTTTTTATCCAAAATGAGTTGATTGCACAGGCAGACTCTTCACATACTAGAGCATGTCTGAAATGAATGTCAGAGCTGAAATTGACGTATGAAATAAATGCTTAAACTAAAACTAAATGTAGCTACTGTATGTGTAATGTTAGAGTCCACAGAAGTGAACCTTTCAAGCCTGTTTTCTCAACACACTGAATGTTTTTGTTTTCTGCAATAAATGACTCGATAAGCCATATCTCCAAAACTGCTGGGTCAAACTGAACAACCAATATGTCAATTTAAAGCTATGATTCCCTGCTTTCATAACAACATCAATGACTTATATCCTCGGTCAGAAACGGTCACAAATGTCCCTGGGACCCATCTAAAAGATCTCCCCTAGGTCCCGGGACCCATTACATTGAAAACCTATTTACATCACTGTAAAGGGTAGCATTTTTCTAGCCAGGGCTGCCCTCGTCGACCCTATGATGTGGAAGAGTCATTGAGGTGAAATAGCTACTGCGGTCTCCAGGAACATGGACCGGGGAAAATGTCAGTGTTGTTGTTGGGCTCAGATCCCCCTTCTCTGCAGGGTCTGGTAGTGGCCCATGCCTGTTAGAGTCATCAGCAGCAGTCCTGGCACCGAATTTATTAGATGGCATTCCTCCATCTATGTTGGAGCTATAGTGATTCACTCATTCCCTGCTCTGCTTCCCTTCTAAAACAGATCTCTACCACTCGCCATGCAGTCTCTCCACCCCCGTCCCGTCCCATCCAGTCTTTCAGTCCCTCTCTCCCTGTATCCCATGCAGTGTCTATCTATCTGTCTTTGTCAAATGCATCTCTGTCTCTTGTTGTCCCATCTGTGGCTTCCTCTATCTGCATGAACCGAACCCCCCCCCCCCCCCCCCCCTCTCTCTCTCTTGCTGGGTCTTTCAGCCTCTCTGTTCTGATACGGGCGCCTGCCTGCTGGTAACGGACCAAGTTTACGACCCAGTTGGTCTTAATCAAAACAAGGCGGAGAGAGACGCAGAGACAAAGTGTTTCTTTGTCGAGGCCCTGCCACTTTGTTTACCGCCATAACCAGCTCACGTCTATTTTTAGATGCAGCGTACAGGCTGGAGAAAAAAAAAGAAGAATGGCCTGGTTTAGGGGCCATAACATCTAGGAACTTCACACATTATCATGCACAGGCCATGCGTAACATTCATGAACTCGCGGTCAATGACCTCTCACATGTTGCTGCTTTGGAGAGTATAGCAGCTCGGACCCTGCAGAGTCTTACATGCAGAGATTATAGAAGTAGAGCAGATATGGGTTTCTGACTGCACGGTTTTCAGTAGGGATGCATCGACACCACATATCGGTATCGGCTGATATTTGCCATTATCGGTCAATATCGGTATCGGCAAATAAAACAGACATTAACCGATGGCAGTAGCTGATATTTATAATTATGTTGTTGATAAGCACACATTTTGCGTTGGCTATGTTGGTGTAGAAAATGAGAGACGATCCGGGCACTCAAAGTTAAAAAGAGGAAAGCCTTTAATGTTGGTGTGTTGGCTATCTGCAGCCTACCAAGCTGTAGATTCTGAACATGTATTTATTGTATTGAAGATGTATTTGTTTCCCTGGCACAAAAGGGGGAAATAAAAACAACAAAAACGAAACACACATATATCGGTATCAGTATCGGCTATCGGCTAAATTGTAATTTTAATATTATAATATAATATTAATATTAATTAATATAATATATATTTTATATCGGCCAAGAATTTCCATAGTTTTCAGGCATGACTGGAGTCGAATCCAGTTATAGAGCTTCTGAACCCCTAGAGGGAGCTGTCATATTAATAGCAGCCCTTTGTCCAAAGTCACCATACTGTACCAAAGGCACTTTCATAATAAAACCTTTACTTCACTCTGGCATGTGGTTCAGAGTGGTTTTGAAATAATCTGATCTTAAAATGAACTATAAACTGTAAGTTGTCGTTTTTGGCTAATGCCATCATGCTCTCTCTTTCATCGACAGACACACCTGTCAAAAGCAATGTGATTGAGACGACCGAGTGCTTCCATGGCAAAGGAGAGGGCTACAGGGGAACTGTTGATGTAACACCCACTGGACTCACCTGCCAGCGCTGGGACTCCCAGTATCCCCACAACCACAGCTTCACGTCCAAGAACTATCACTGCAAGTAAGTCGCACACACGGGTCGCACGCAGGCACACCCGCACGGTAGGGTTAGTGAAATTTTTGATCAAAACCCACACGTTTTCTTGTATTGCTATAGAGTGTTTGTTCATATATCAGTTCATATATCAGTTCAGTGTTTGTTCATATATATATTAGGGATGCGCCGACATTTTTGCCGATATCGATATCCGATATAATTAATACTTTCAGCGCCATTGCCGAAGACCTTTGTCAATTGCGCTTTAATAGTGCATTCGATCGTCCGAGCCATAATGCTCCTTACGTTAGCCGGTTAGCTAGCAATTTTGTTAGCACAGCACTGGATCATTCATCTTAGATCGTCGTCGCCATAATAATCCATTCTATCCGTTTCCTTCAATCGCCTGTATCTCCTATTCCTTGTCCCAGATGGCATTTTGGTCAAAACAGCGTTTCTTTGACGGCACAGAGCTGACGAATGACGATATAGAGCTCTGCAGTGCACCGGCATAGATCGATCATGTAAACCAGGGGTTCTCAACATTTTTGGCCGGGGACCCCCGAAAATGCTTTGGCAACGTCTCGGGACCCCCGCCCCGCCCCCTCCCGACCCCCAATATAAATTGACTGCTACAATAACCTTAATAATAGAGACAATACACCATAAATAAATACTGAAACCATAATCATTAGGGAAGGTGTATGCATGTACTATGTGTACTTATGTAAACTCTTCATTTCCACTTTACAGCCATTCAGTTTTTATTTTTTTTTGAAAATAATTTGGGGACCCCCCAAAATAATTTGGCGACCCACGGGTTGAGAACCCCTGATGTAAACAACAGTTGAACGGGACCTGTTAAACTTCCTAGAATAAGCTCCCTACCGGAAGTCTGGAACTGTGGCTTTTCAAAATAAGAGCTCAAATTAAAAGAATGCTGGCGTGAATTAGGTCCTAATTTTTCAATAAATGATAGCGCTGAAAGGGTTAATTGCTGTTATGGCCGATAACCGATATTACCGATGTCGATATGATCTCATTCTCTATTGAAAAAATATAATAATTTTGTCTGAAAAATACATGTAACAAGGTGTCTGCTGCACTGCAGGCTTAGGCAAGTCAGATTTAAAGCGCAAATAACATGCATTGAACTGAAGACTGAAGAAGAGGAGGAATTATACAAAGTAGGGTGACATTGATGACATCATGATGAGGACAAAATCAGTTGAGCTGTTCCTGAGAGCAATTTCCATTAAAGTACTCATATGATATGAAAGCCTGATTGTTCAAAATTGGTTATTTGTGGGGATAGAAAACACATGGGAGCCCCAAAAACACAAAAGAAATTGAAAAAGTTGAATTTTATGTTATAGGTCCTTTAACTTAAATATATTTATATTTAATATTGTGAGCTTGTAGATCTGTTCAAGCTGTTACTTTGGGCTTGTTCCCTGTGTATTTTTGGTTTCTTCCTGAAATCGAAATAACACCATTTTAGTGTCATCATAACCCTAACCCCTTCCCTACCCCTTCCCACATTATCATACAACAACAGCTGTGGGCGAGGCTTAAGTTCAGGTGGGCTATGGTGACAACCAGGCATACTTAATGAACTTTTTTGATAGACTGCATACAATATGTAGAGTGTGATAAAATATTGAGTCAAGCAACTTAACTGTCTGACTCTGGGGTGCACAAGAAAAGCCAAAGTCGACGTTAAAGTCACTGCAGAAGTGCTTCAAAGTGAAACAGTTTTTGATGCACTGAGTGTATTTAAGGCTATAAGAAAATATCAGCTTGGAAAAGCTGGTTTTCTGAGTAACTATACCAAAAGCAAGAACAAACGTGACTGCTCTGAACATACTATACCAGTAAAGATGCCCTGAGGTCGCGTGCACGCATCCGCCTGGGTGACGGCAGACTGCTGGGAGAGCGCTGGTGCTTTGGCATGGGGGGGTCAGATCAACATGTGGAATGAATTCTGTACTGGCCATATATGGAGCGTGTCTTGATTGTACAGGGTTTGATGATGTCAGATCAATATATGGCCAGCTCCATATACGCATAAAAACATAATTTTAACACTTTCTGTACACTTTTTGGGAAGAAATCTTCCTCCTAGTATAATCTGATGATCATGTTTTAGGGGGAAAAAAATCACGGCACCCCATCTTTAACACAGCCTTAAACACAGCTGCTTACAAAATACGGCATTGAAAAGCATTTTCCAGCAATAATGCCCTCATATTTATGCAGGATTCCAGGATTTCCTTTCTATTTCCGTCAATGTGGAAACACAGACGCACGCACAGAGGCCACACAGTATAACTATGTCTGTGTGTTCCGCAGAGACCTGAAAGAGAACTATTGTCGGAACCCAGATGGAGAGGATTACCCATGGTGCTTCACCACTGACCCCAGAGTTCGCATTATGTTCTGCACCAACATCCTTCAGTGTGGCGTCCAGAGCACGCAGGCTGACGATGGTGAGAGAAACGGCTGCGCTCATTTGAACAAAGTGTTCCTTTAAATCAGGGGTGCCCAGTTAGATTGTGATCTACGAATAGATCACACAGGCTGTGCAGGTAGACCACATGACATGCTCCTAAACATGTATCATTTATATGAATCAAAAAATATTTTTGGCATCTGCCACTTGAATTAAGGTGACTTCACTTGATTGACATAAAAAAGGCCAAAGGCTCAAACCCAAAATGCAATACTTTGTTTTAAATCACCTTTATTACAAAGTTTTATACAAAAGAAAAACCCTACCAATTCCATTTATCCCCTATATTTTCCATTCAAAGTGCGTTTGTCTAATATGTAACTATTTTCAGCATGTAAACAAACACACAATGTCATTTACAACTAAACGTTGCTCCCAACAATGATTTTGAAAACATTTGAAGCGAGAAATAGACGATGCAGTACCCGGAAATGTATTCCATTTGATCAACACTCACTTCCTTGTTTCCGAGGCGACTCGTTGCACTCTGCGGGGGCCAACTTGGAATAGTTTCATTAACGTAAGCAAGGAAATACTTCACTTTTGGGTCAATTTATTAATTTATGTATTAAGTCTCATGTAATAAGCGGGATAATGTAAGCTAGCTGGTCATTGTTGATATTTAAATCACCCTGTCAGTGATTTCTCTATCAACAATGACCACCCAGCCATACATTATGCCTTACATAACATTCAAAGCGGGTGTTCTGAACAACAACAACAAGATAGTACATTCATCTCATCTCCTCATTGTGATTCTATTGCTCATAATAGAGCGTGGGAGAGGTGGTGTAGTCATTGTAAATCTCTGCTGCATATAGTCTCTGCTCTATGCTGCCTGCTTGCCAATCTGCCGCTTCTCTTTAGTCCCAAAAGAGGAATTGTTGTTTTGGGGGGGAATCCAGATTGATTCTCTTTTCAGCAGTCCAAAATTATATGTATATATAGCCTGTGAACAAGTTGGATAAAACTGAGAAATTTTGGCCCACTGAAAAATAAAATAAAATAAAACTAAGAAAACACTCCGGAAAGAATTGACTCAGCCAGTATACAGTACAGTACTGATGATGGAAATGGAGGGGTCATCAAAATGGCTACACTGTACTCTACTGTATTTCTGAAGTGGGAATTGTCAGTCCTCATGTCTTCTTGTACCCTGCGGTTCACTCACATCGGTCCCTGCAGTGCAGATCTGACCAACCGTTAATGGAGTCACCGATCATATTGGTCTGAGATGATGTTTCCTC
>NC_136810.1:38617194-38624694 GCF_951216825.1 Electrona antarctica
ACCCCTTAGCTGAGAGAGAGAGAGAGAGAGCGAGATGAAGCAGGGACCCCTTAGCTGAGAGAGAGCGAGATGAAGCAGGGACCCCTTAGCTGAGAGAGAGAGAGCTGAAGCAGGGACCCCTTAGCTGAGAGAGAGCGAGGTGAAGCAGGGACCCCTTAGCTGAGAGAGAGCGAGGTGAAGCAGTTTGCTTTCATTGTCAAAGCGACATACAATCACAGCAGTAAGTTTACCTGACTGCAACTAATAATGACTCAAATCTTTGGTGTTTTAACTTTGGGGGAATCACTACTAAAAGATTTTAGATTTGCTATTTACTCATATACTGTACACACAATAAAAGTAAATACAATGACCCACAGATGAGATTTAGATAATCATTTCTACTGTGTTTTGCTGAACTACAGTAAGTCCGTTCATCACAATATAAAACTTCCCATTTCTGCCAATTAATTTGATGTTTTTCTTTTTAAATTCATTCATTTTCAACCAGTTCCACTCCAATAACAAGAGCAATGGTGCAGCAGTAATTCACCACAAACAAGGCGTGTGGTGGAAAAAAACTGCACTGCTGCGATATCTACAGTATATGCACCCATTCATTTGTGTTAGCCTCTCTTCAGAGATGCATTGTCCAGATGCTTGTATTCCACAGTGGTAAGCCACTTAAATGGATGAATAATGTGTTGTGTTCGTTCAGGTCAATGCACTGGTGTGGCGGCTCCCTCATACGAGAGAAGTGGGTCCTCACTGACCGCCAGTGTTTCTCTTCATGGTAAATTCTCTCCCATTTATCTTTGGCTATGTTCAGACTGGCAGTCCAAATCGGATGTTTGGCGTATCCAGATTGGAATTTGGAATCAGATTGGTTAAAATGATCCAGTCTTATCAAGCAGCAAAAACAAAAAAAACACATGTAAACTGATTTGGGCGAATAAGATCTGAACCCCATTCCTGTGGTTGGAAATGTGATTGTAATCAGATTTCTGAAGATGTGTGATATTTGAACCCTAGTCTGATTTATACTTTGGCGTACAGCGGTTCCGCTTATCAAAACATAGCCGATCTGCAAGTTCAGATTGTGTGGCATTGCAGTGCTGTGAGCTTGCAGGATCTGCTATGTTTGGCATTGCTCATGCCCGTCATCACTTCGTTACCACAGCTATACCAATGCAGATAGGTGGACGATGGTGCACAAATCCGATCTGATCACTTGCAAATAATGGACTGGACAGTCAGTTGTCAAGATCACATTTGAGAAACAAATCTTTTTACCTGCAGTCTGAACAAAAGCTTTGTCACTCACACACTGTCCTTTTCACATGTCCTTGCTATGTCTCAAACTTGTCTCATGTCTCAAACCGAGTGCGCGGTCGGGTAAGTAACTTTACAGAAATATCTCTAAAAGAGAAAACCAGCACTCACGGAACTCTCGTTTGAAGGCAATTTTAATTCATTTAATTGTTGGCATGGTACGCTGCAGAGCAGCAGCACAACAAACGCGTTTCGGCATTCAAGCCTTCATCAGCGTTGTCTGCTGGAGACACCGGAAGTGTCACATTTTATAGTCTCCCTATAGGTGAGACAACTTCCTCTGTCCCGTGTAGACATACATGACTTCACAGCCAACTTGTACCAAAAGTGCAAACATACACCAGTTCAGAACTTCAGACAGAAACGTGATAATAGACATCGGAGTCCTTAAATACATATACATACATTTCGTCAGAATGTCAGAGTCCTTTGTCCCATATAAAAGTCCCAGAAGTTAGGCAAATGATTCTGGTCTTAATAATTTAAGCACCCATGCCGCTGTCAGCATTGTAAAGTGGTGGCTATCCTGCGGGTACACTTATCGGAAAAATACTCTCTCCAACATAAACACAACAAGACATTGATTTTCTAATTGTTGTCTGACTGAACTAATTACGGTGAATTGAACTGATTTCGATCTGTAAGCACAGTTTATACTGATACTTGTAGATGTACACCTGCTTCATTTTAATTTCAGACCGTCGTTTAGTAATTTACAACATCATCATTTAAACCGTCAGGGAAATTAGTCTCTGCGCACATCTCTCTCTTTCTCTCTCTCTCTGTGTGTGTGTGTGTGTGTGTGTGTGTGTGTGTGTGTGTGTGTGTGTGTGTGTGTGTGTGTGTGTGTGTGTGTGTGTGTGTGTGTGTGTGTGTGTGTGTGTGTGTGTGTGTGTGTGTGTGTGTGTGTTGCTGTTCCAGTGTCTACCTCTTTATAGTAAGTTATCAATCTCGGAGCTAATTGCTCCACAGGGGTTAATAAGGTTGTGTTGCTTTGCACTGTGATGCAGTGTTCCCGATCTGAGCGAGTATCGCGTTTGGCTGGGAGCCTCCGATATCCAAGAGGGAGCGCCTGATTGGTCCAACAGGCAGGAAGTCAGCATTGCTCATGTGATATGTGGCCCTGAGGGCTCCAACCTGGCCCTCATAAGGCTGTCAAAGTGAGTGCCTGGGAAAAATAAAACCCCAAATTTGTTTTACATGTTGTGTTTTGTTTGTTTATTTGTTTGTTTTGCCTTGTTTTTGTCATTGAAAGAACAAAGGGGAAAGACATATTTCATGTTGTCTTTGTTCTCTTCGTGTCTTCAGCCCAGCCCTCCCAGCAGACAATGTTCACACGATTCAGTTGCCTGTGGCCGGGTGCTCAATCCGAGAGGGAACGATATGTAAAATGTACGGATGGGGTGAGACCAAAGGTACAGCTATTTCATTTACCTACAGCTACATATTATACATACTGTACATACGGTACATATATGTACCGTGTGTGTGTGTGTGTGTGTGTGTCTGTGTGTGTGTGTGTGTGTGTGTGTGTGTGTGTGTGTGTGCGTGCGTGCGTGCGTGCGTGCGTGCGTGCGTGCGTGCGTGCGTGCGTGCGTGCGTGCGTGCGTGCGTGGGTGTGTGGGTGTGTGGGTGTGTGGACTTTCAAACTATGCAATGTGTGGACTGCAAAACATTTTGTCATCCCAGTTTAGTAAGATAGAAGTACAAATATTTAGGACGACCGTTGAGCCGATTCTACTCTATGGCTCCGAGACATGGACACGGTTGGATGGCACTTACACCCGCCTTCTAATGAGAGCGCAAAATCTGTCTTGGAAGAGCCACTCATCGACTAATGTAATATACGGCAACCTTCCTCGTCTTTCTTCACTAGTCCGATCCAGAAGAACAGAGTTTGCCGGCCACTGCTACAGAGCTGAAAATGATGATTCGTGTGTGCATGCGTGCATGCGTGTGTGCGTGCGTGCGTGCGTGCGTGCGTGCGTGCGTGAGTGTTGGTTGGTTCAGGTGGAGCTGTACGTAGTAATTGCCTGCTGATTATGTTTTCCAGGTACAGGTCATGATGATGTATTGAAGGTGGTTGACCTTCCTATTGTCAGCAATGAAAGGTGTAGAGAGCTGCACCGAGGAAGCATCGACATCACCAACACCAAGATCTGTGCAGGGGGCAAGAAGAACGAGGGAGTTTGCGAGGTAATTCCACTAATTGTTTATTGAGCAGCTCTCACCTCTATAAGTAAAAATAACATTAACATTGCGTAACGCAAGTCCGTGGTTTGCCTCTGTGTTTGGTCAATTCTGTCACACTTTTTATCATTTTTGTATTCATTTTTTTCTTAGGGGATGGTCCTTCACTTTTCAATATATGTGCCCCAGACGTTAGATATCCCACTGAGCATTTTTCGTCTAATAGCCGCCTATTGCTAATTATCTGGCTAATACGAGAATAGAGAAAAGATGAGAACATTGAAACATGTTCATTGTCAGCGTCTGGTCGCTATTATTATGATATACCTTTGAAGTTGTAGCTCTGTGAGTGTTTCTCAATTTGTTTTGGGCCAGCCATGGTCAGTATCATGGTCAGTATCTTGGTTATGGTCAGTGCTCCTGGTACAAATCTTTTTAGGCAACAAATGTTTTTTTTTTTTGCATCCACAATATAGATTTCTTTGTCCATTTTGTAGATTTGTGACCCTTAATAACGTGACAGATTAGGAAGTTGGCTCTGACATCTCTTGTTTTGGGAAAGAATGATTCATACTCAGCTGATTATGGTGACTGAGATCATAAAAACAACATGGCCGCGATTTTGGATGTTATCTAATGTCCGTCATCAGCCGTTATCAACACCATTCAATGCAGCCAGCATGGACATACATACTGACGTTGTTGCCAGCCATTGTCCGACGTGGCGTTGGTCGCGTTGTCCGACTATTACAAACCGTAATGGCTAAATCTAACCCTAACCTCAGTCTTAACCGGCCACGTAATTCCCTTAACTTCATATCAGTCTTAACCGGCCATATATAAGTCAGTTTCACGATGTTTTCGCTTCGGCGGCAGTAGTTTCACTTCTGCATTTCCTAGTCGCCTACTCTCGGTAGGCAGTATGTGGAAATGTCCATACTGGCTGCATTGAAATGGTCTTGATAAAAACATACTGGTAATTATAGGTTGATAAGCGGGTGTATATAATCTATCTTTATTATTTATTTATATTTAACTCCACTCATCTAATTCAAAATGCATACTCTTTGCTCTCCCATCTGCTGTAGAGGGACTATGGTGGCCCTCTGGTGTGCCAGGACGGCGAGATCAGGGTCATAATGGGTGTGAGCGTCCACGGTAGGGGCTGTGCGCGCGCCAACCAGCCCGGCATCTTCATCAACGTTCCCTTCTACACACAGTGGATTCACAAGGTGTTCAAGTACTACCCCAACCCTGAGGTCATCTAGAAAGGAAAACTGGCACCAAGGGACAAACTTTAGCGGGGGGACTGAGGCCTTCCGGCCCTGTGAATCTACCTGAACTCCATCCATGTCTACGGTCCCCTAATCTCAAACCCAGAGACTGGTCTGGTCTAGTCTCGTCCTATGAGTCGCTCTGAATAAGAGACAGCCTAACATTTATACTGTAAAAGACAAAAAGAAGACAATGTCTGAAGATGAGTGACTGTGACATGAATGAGGACTTTCACTATATGACTCAAATATCACACTGATGATGGGCGGGACTCGTGGATTTAGTCAAAAGGCATTCATATTCAGAATCACACAGAATTCCATAGTAGTCTGGGATATGAATATTGGCAAAGAAGGATATCTCTGCTGTCGGGAAGAAACCAAAATAATACATTTATCAGAAAATGAAGAAAACCATAGGCCTATATTTTAAAAACAAAGCAATACCGCCTCATCAAAGTGGTGTTATGACTTTATATATTGTCAATACTTGCATGAGAGGGGGAGAGGTGGTGGAGTTAGCTGCTTTAGCACAGTTTGAGGGTCCAATGGAGTTAAGTGGTTTTGTCCGAAGCGCTTTTTACTACTTTTCATTGGTTCAATGTTTTGGAAACAACACACAGACGTAAAGGGTGTTCCATAGCACTGATTTTAATATGCAACAAAAAAAATCAAAAGCCTAAACTTACGTGGTTTTCTCCCGACAGCAACGGCATTTTGGATGAACTGCGTCAGTACTGTACATAGTGACATTACTGTACATTACTGTACTGTACATAGTGACATTAGAGCACCAGTAACACTGAGCGGTTGTGTGCATTCTGTTGTTTTTGTAAATTTCTTATTTTCTGTTTTGCATTCATCACATAGCAGGTGTGTGTGTGTGTGTGTGTGTGTGTGTGTGTGTGTGTGTGTGTGTGTGTGTGTGTGTGTGTGTGTGTGTGTGTGTGTGTGTGTGTGTGTGTGTGTGTGTGCGTGTGTGTGCGCGCGTGTGCGCACGTGTGTGTGTGTGTATGTGCGCATGCGTGTGCCTGTGTGTGTGTGTGTGTGTGTGTGTGTGTGTGTGTGTGTGTGTGTGTGTGTGTGCCTGCGTGCGTGCGTGCGTGCGTGCGTGTTTAGTCTCCTGATTCCTGGCATTACTTGAAAGCATTGGACACCAAAGTGCGGTGGCTATATAGCTCCTTCATGTAGAGGTTCTTCAGAGCCACTTAGAAGGCGTTCCAGTGGTGGGGCGCTGGTCAAGGACACTCCAACACAGTGCCCTACACCTGTAGGGCACTTGCAGAAAGTGGACCGAACTGTAAATAGTATTTAATGGGTGTTTGTGACACTCTAAAGGTGATTTGGGTCTTATAGATCTGTAGAGAGCTAGAGAGGGGGAGAGAGAGAGAGAGAGAGAGAGAGAGAGAGAGACAGAGACACAGAGAGAGACAGAGACACAGAGAGAGAGAGAGAGACAGAGAGAGAGAGAGAGAGAGAGAGAGAGAGAGAGAGAGAGAGAGAGAGATAATGAATGCAGTGGTGGCTGCAACAATTGTACAGTACATTATTATCTACCCCTATACGTTTTCAATGGAAGTTCTTTGCCCATAATGGTAATTATTATTGAAAGTCACTGAATGTAAATATGAATAGACATGCTCTTTTGTGTGTTGTGTGTGTAGATAAAAAGGGACTGCATGGCATATATGCCTTGATATTGCAAAAAAAAACTGTATACGCAAGCTCTGTCTCCTCTGTTTCCTTTGTATTCATCCATTTCTGGTGTGTGTGTGTGTGTGTGTATGTGTGTGTGTGTGTGTGTGTGTGTGTGTGTGTGTGTGTGTGTGTGTGTGCGCACGCACGCACGCACGCACGCACGCACGCACACACGCGTTGTTTGTGTTTGTGTCTGTGCGTGTGCATGTGTGCATGTAGCCTCGTGTAGCCATGCAGCCTTCATCTGCCTTTGCGATGCATATTGCCCAATATCCACACAGTGATATTAGTATCGCTATGTGAGGCTAGTGTGCATGCATGCATGCAAATGTGCACACAAACATGTGTATGTCAATGTGTGTGTGTGACTGTGTGTGTGTGTGTGCATGATTGCATGCACATGCATTTATATGCAGGTGTGCCTCTCTGTCTAGTCTACACAACAGTGCAAGCGTGTGTTTACTAGGAGGCAGGTGTAGTGAGCGAGACTGTGTGCATGCATGCACGTGTGTGTTGACCCCTGCTTTAACCACTTTAATCGGGGTGTCTCTTTTTTGGGCATGCCATTTAAAGGAAAAAAATACTAAAAAACAAGCGTGAACATGGTTTCAATCAATTTGGATGATTTTGGCTTTTCGCCGCAGGGCGTAAGTGGTTAAGTTATCCTCTGCACACAACACTCAGGGCCTTGGCGGGCCTCCAATTCCTATCCACTCTGGATATTAATCTCAGAGAGTCTTGTCAGTTCAAACTTTGACTGAAATGAAGTGATTCGCTTCGCCAATACATTTTCCATTAGGGATGCTTCCGTCGGATGTCTGAGTATAGCCCCTCATATACAAATCAACAGAAACATACCCCTTTTAACACTGTTTAAGTGGCCGAGATGGCTTCATAACATAACCATATTACATCGGTATGAGAGGAGAGCACGCAGGTGCACGTGTGTGTGTTCATTTGTCAGTGTTGGTGTGTCTGTATCCTACACCAGTGGTTCCCAAAGTGGGGTCCGGGGACCCCCAGGGGT
>NC_136810.1:38632194-38749694 GCF_951216825.1 Electrona antarctica
ACCTCATCTGCCCTGTACCTCTCATCCCATCACTCTCCTGTTCTCTCCCTTTGCTTTCATCTGTACACCTCTCCTTCCATTACTCTGCTGTGCTCTCCTCTGCTTTCATCTGATCCTCTCTCCTCGCATGAAATAGATGTATCGACAGTACAGTATAAGGTTTTAGGGGGGCTGCCATCCTCCTCCATCAGATTTAGAAAAATGCAGATTGTGTTTTTGGTCAAACCAAGCTTTATTCATTGGCCCATATTGGGAAAGGACCTGGTGATAGGCCCCGGTGCAAATATTTAGTTTAGGCCCCCTAAGACGGGGGGGGGGTCTTGTTTCATTGTACCAAACGCGGGCAGTTGACTGTACCTTCCTTGAACTGTACGATTCTTTTCAATCAATCTGTAAATCAATTTGTATGTTTCACTTTCAATCAATCTGTATGTAGTGTATCTGTAATGTCTGTATATACAGTAAGTGCAGGGCTGCAGCCTGCAGGCTATCAGAAATGACTTTGGATAGATGGAAAAAACTTTAGTTAAACTTGCAGAGTGACGTACTTTACCTGGGTTACATCTTCTGATAGTTGTACTTGGATGACATAATACTCCCATCTAGTGTTTCATTAGCGTGTTCTCTGATACTGACCATGATACTGACCATGATACTGACATGAGCCTGACCATGATACTGACCATGATACTGACATGATCCTGACCATGACCCTGACCATGATACTGACCATGACACCGACATGATCCTGACCATGATACTGACCATGACCTGACCATGATACTGACCATGATACCGACATGAACCTGACCATGATACTGACATGAGCCTGACCATGATACTGACCATGATACCGACATGATTCTGACCATGATACTGACATGATCCTGACCATGATACTGACCATCATGCTGACCGTGATACTGGCAATGATACTGACATAATATATGTCAGTATATAAGCTATTAAAGATGCATCAGATGAGTAACTAGTAACTACCTACAGTACCTGCATGACCGCCTCGCCGTTGGATGGAAGTTTGCCGTTGGATGTCCCCCGTTGCACCATGGGGAAAAAGCCACTAAAACGTTGATGCCACACATTTCACAATGAATTTTGGGAAGTGTTGTATGGTGTTAAGCTCCATGTACATGTAATGCATCTGTGCCCGGGAGATGAACTTAAATGATTTCTACAGTTAATATGATAATCAATTATACATGTGCTGGAACTAATGTCCCTGTCCAGCATGGAAGGACATCAATGCCTCATGTGCGAGTGTGTGTGGAGGAATTATTATTAGAGCAAGTGTGTTATTTCCCTTGGATAGAAGATATGATCTAACTGTAGAGCCAGTGGGCGAGGGAAATTGTTTTCTTTCTCCCCAGGGTTATCTCAGGTAACACCTATTCAATGCTTATTAAAGAGCCAAACATGACCCCTGCTGCATGCAGCCTGACTGTGGGCGCCAAGGAGTACAGTACTGTATGCATGCAAGTTTATGAGTTTGTAATGTCTGTGCAGTGTGCACAGCATAAACCTACATGTGCTTGCTTGTTGTGTGCCTCTGAGTTTGTGTGTGTGTGTGTGTGTGATCGCGCGTGCGTGCGTGCATGTGTGCGTGTGTGCGTGTGTGCGTGTTTACATATATCAAAATTTGACAACGTTAAACTGGGATAAGAAATTCCCAAAATAAACCAGTGTGGGGGATGACTTGAAACTTGGAAATATGCACAGCTCTGCAGAAAGCGACTGTGGCGTTTGTGCTGCGGTGCTCCGATAAGTAGGTCTGTTTTGTCATTGCAACAACCACACATTATTCCACCATGTCGAGCAGGATCTCGATGATTATGGCTGGTGTGCAGTTCAAAAGCAGCACTGCTGCTGCGCCGATGTGGTTTGTGTCACAGCGAGAACCATCATCCCTCCGACAGGCTGATCTCTTTACTCCGTTTTTTTCTCTTAACCACTTTCATCCAGGTGGTGTCCCCATTTTGGGCAAATCATTGGGCATGACATTGTTCAGTAGGTGAATATTTTCAAAGATTAGATTAACCCAAATATTAAAAAAAAAGCTTATAACTTAAACTGCAGGTTTCCATTGCCTTAATTAGTTCCCTAATACAAGCCTATTCTAAACCTAAAGTCCTAACCCCAAAACAGCCTCTTGAAATGCAAGGACCAGCTACAAATCCTCCTCACTCACACCATTTTCCTCATCTTTCATCATTTGGTCCTCACGGACAGGCAGCCATACAAGTACATGCACGCGCAAGAAGCACGCACACATGTGCGCATGCACACAATTACTCACAGACACGCCCATATACACAGAAAGGCCCTGAAGCCATGAGCCTATACGCGCTGGTGCAAACAAACACAGTTTGAGCCATACTGCGCCACAGGGCATGGTGTACGTGCGCACATTCAGAGAGCATCATTTCATGGTGATTGACCTCTTTCATTTCCTCTCCACTCTACTTGCTCCTTTACCAGCCTCCACTTCCATCTGTTTCATTACTGCCTTCACCCAGCCCTCCATCAAATGTAAACAAGATTTGTAATTGGATGCATGTGCAATGGTGGAATTAAAGTAACTAAGTACTGTACTTGTACAATTTTGAGGTCTTAAAAAAAGGCTACTTGAGTATTTCCAATTTTCATTACTTTTACGTCTACTCCACTCCTCACAGGCAAATATTGTACTTTTACTGCAGATTTAGAATATTATTACAAAACATACGTTAATTCACCACTTTAGCGCCACAGTATTGTGGCTATTTGAAAATAGGCATAATATCCATGAGCCATAAGATCTACAGTACAAGCTGAGCTTGTAGATCTGCAAGATTTGTATACATTTTAAAAACTTGTGAAATGGTAGGCTAGCCTACTGTATATATATACATTCTGCGTACTTTGACGCCATTACCTCTACTCAAGTAACTGGAATATGATACTTTTACTTGTAACAGAGTATACCCTGTGCTATTTATATTTGTAGCCTACTTCAGTAAATAATGCTATATGCAGGACAGCTCAGAGGCAGAGTGCTGTGGCCGCGGTGAAAAGACGGTCAATTGCCAATAGCCCTTGTTATCTGCTCCTCTAATGGCCCACGTCCTCGGACATGGAGGTACGTTTATTGCTGCTCGGTGCTCAATCCTGAGTCGTACTTAGTTGTGAGCGGGTGTCGGGCACCGGAAATTGCCGATCTACAGGCTCGAAAGGCATAGTGCTGCCATGAGTCGAGAGCTTGTCGATCGGCTATCTTTGTTGCGTGTGCCACACCGGCGTACGACTAAGTATATACCACAGGCTTCAGTTGTCGATTAGTACAGGAACTCTGTGTGTGTGTGTGTGTGTGTGTGTGTGTGTGTGTGTGTGTGTGTGTGTGTGTGTGTGTGTGTGAGCGTGCATACGTTTGTGCGATTCTGTGAACTGTCTTCATTGCAGTTGGCAGGATGCGTCCGGACGTAAATTGCATTCTATAGGGAACCATCGTGTAACTGGGATGAATTTCCTCGCTGTAAGGGGACTCAGGGGAGACATACTATGGTCCGACGGAGCATTGGTTCAACATGCGTCCGCACCTCGGACTAGCGCCTGCTCCCGTGCTTGCGGTTATGGTTAGGTTAGGGTTTGAGGTGGGTTGTCGTTTAAGTCATTTTAAGACCATAACGGGGTTAAGAATTATTTGTTTGGGATGTACATTACGTGAAAATTACGGAAATATTAACACGACTTGGCTCGCTTAGTAGTGGAACACAGACATTACCGCGAGTGACTACAAAGAGATAGTAAGTGGGAAATGATTAGCTTTCTATTAGCAATTTTGGCTAACTGTCGGTCCGAGGCAACAATTTGTGTGACGTCACGTCCTCCACGCGAGCTGCAGTCGCAGCCGATGAACATGAAATAACACAAAATAAATGCAACTGGCCGTGTGGAATGAAGAGGATTGAAATAATAACAGACACTCTGGCAATTCGAAAATAGCCAACCTTCAAGCTCGCCAAAACATTTTGGGCAACAAAAGAATTTAAAGTTTTTGAAAGCGTTCACCTATACTACATGCCCAAAACAGGGATGGATTTTAGTCATAGTCTTTTGAATAGTTTTCATTTAGTTTTAGTCACATTTTAGTCACCTGGACTATTTTAGTGTTAGTCTAGTTTTAGTCGACTAAATATCATAAGATTTGACTAAATCTACAGTTGATTTAGTCAAATCTACAAAAATGTATTTTGGCGGGCCTTAATGGCTGATTTTACACTTGCTGAAAATAGCCAATCTACAAGCTCACATCGCGTTGCGCTGCGACGCGTTGTGAGCTTATAGATCTGCTATTTTCATTATGCAATCAAGTGTAAAATGACAAAATTGTCAATATATTTAGTCTCATAGTTTTAGTCATTATAGCTTAGTTTTCATTAAGTTTCCATTTAGTTTTCGTCGGTGAAAAAAGGTAGTCGAAGAACATTTTTCGTCATAAGTGTAGTCGACGAAATCAACACTGGATTGTATTGTATTGTATTGTATTGTATTGTATTGTATTGTATTGTATTGTATTGTATTGTATGGTATGGTATGGTATGGTATGGTATGGTATGGTGTGTGTGTGTGTGTGTGTGTGTGTGTGTGTGTGTGTGTGTGTGTGTGTGTGTGTGTGTGTGTGTGTGTATACACATGTATGCAGCTATCTGTGTCTAGCGCTCCCCGAGGCTAGATGCTCTAATCTCTTCCTGGTGCTGATCTGATTCAGGTTGACTGCTGCATGCTGACCTTGTACAATCCGTCAGACGACTGTGGAGCTCACTGCCAAACAGCGCCGCCGGCTAGCCTCGTTCCCGGCCCGGCCACGTTCACACTGAGGCCCGTAGTCTCCTATAAGATCTGCCCCACGTCCTGCATGCCACCCCATGACAACTGCACCAGCCTATCAGGAAGATACCAGCAGCATATGCTGGGTGCCACCCATCCTGCCCTGCTTCTCCATCGGACAGGTGAAATGCCACTCTGCATATAGGAAGTTCATGTTATCTGTCTGTCTGTCTGTCTGTCTGTCTGTCTGTCTGTCTGTCTGTCTGTCTGTCTGTCTGTAAATGTATGCTTATCCGTCTGTCTGTCTATGATACCCCCACAGATCTTGAGAACCGTCCGATTGATCGACTTCATAATTGGCGGGTGTGTAACCGAGGACCCTAAGGGGTGACATACCAAGTGGGAATTCGCCCGTTGTCCAAAATATATCAATCTATGAATCCACAAGTCCTCTGTATCTGTCTGTCTTAAGGTTGGTGAACATGCGCTGCTCCGTGCTTGCGGTTATGGTTAGGTTAGGGTTTGAGGTAGCTAGTTGTCGTACTGGCCTCTATACGTACCCAAATAATGGATACTGCACTAAGTACTCTGAAAACGGGTACAACGGGTACAAAAGTACTCTGACAAACTGGAGGAGCATGTGAGATACAGTATGAGATCTGTGTTCATGGGTGAAGGAAAGCGATGGTATGAAGGAAAATGCTATGCGTATGGAGCTGACAACAGACAACAAGATGATATAAAATATTATATCATAAATATATTTGAGTTATATTTTTTTCCCTCATTATTTTCTCCCAAATAGAGTATTTGCTCAAAAATATATTTTTGAAATTCTTTGGTGTATATTGTATTTATTTATTTATTTTATTTAAAAACAATTGGGGGGGGGGGGGATTGGCCTCAAAACATTCAATGAATCATTGTGTCGAGATGACGACTTTACTGTACGTGACCTTCTCTGAGGTAAAAAGTAGGCCAGCGCTTGCTCCTCTGGGACCTGTCTGTGCCACATGCGGCTATGTGTTGTTGAGCACCAGCAGACAGCTCAACAGCTACTGTACCTGTGCTCTGTCCTCTTTTTCCTTTTCCCCCTCCTGGACCAAATCACCGGGCGCGAGCCCAAACGGGTTCACCTGAAGTTCGCGGCACTCTGTGAAGTCTCGTCTGATGGCGTCGCCACATCTCGATTAGCCTGCGTGGTTGCCAGGAAAAAAGACGACAGTGCCTTCAAGTGCTTGACTGCATTCCAAATCAGTATACTGTACCCTCCATCCACAATCCTTAATATTCCCCCAGCCCCTGATTCTCCTGTGAACACCCTCCATGAAATTATGTTAGTTCTGGCTGTACCATTTCTCTGTGGCACTTATTTGTGAGGGAGCTTTTCTTTTCAACTTTTCCCCCCACAGAGACTGTCTGTTCAGTTCACCCCTCATGGTTGGATAAAAGAACTGGAGGGGCGAGTTACTTATCTTGCACGGAGAGTAGGTGGGCGCAATATAGGCGGAGGCGGATGTGGGCGACACCACTCTTATCCAAGCGTCTCAATGCAGAACACTCTGTGAAAAGGAAATCAACGCCCGCCTCTTCATTTATTCAGCATCACTTCACGCTTTTAACGTTTGATTGCAAATGCTATCTATATTGCATTGAGTTAGTGAACAGAGTTTCATATGATGGGAATTCTCAATACAAGTTCCTGCTCCTATAGAATGCTTCTACTTTCATTACGGTGATTGTCGAAACACAGTTCCGGTTGGCGCTCATGGCTCCTTGTGGCGCCCATACAAAGACCGTAGCATATAAATACTCTTTTGTGTGTATTTTAATTATGTAAACTGTATGGATGCTGAGAGAGGGGCGTGAACACAGGAACAAGTCTCTGTGGGGTTCAATCCTTGGCAGTGAGAGTACATAATGCTCTGGATGCGAGTGTCTGAACCACAGAACCTCAGTGGTATTTAATTATGTGCCATGGAGTGTATTCCGTTTTCCTATAGTCCAACCAAACACTGTATCCATGGGCTTTCAAGTATTTGCAAGCCAGAGAAATTGGAACTAATTAGTGAAATAATCTGGTGTAGTGCAGGGCCTGAATGGAAATCAGAACATGACATGGTTGTGTGCCAACGAATACCTTGGCATTGCTACACACCAATGAGGGCGTAGTTGTTTCAGCACTCCTTTATTGGAAGCCGTTCAACTCAACTGAATAGTTAACTTGCACATACTTCACTTGCACATACATACTTCACTTGCACATACATACTAATAATAAACTAATATGCTATAGTATGTCGTCGAAAACCATGAAAAACAACATAGTATGTAATTTTTCATGGATTCAGAGAAGCAGTCGTACCCAGACAGCAGAGAGCTCTAGGACTCAGAGAAGCAGTCGTACCCAGACAGCAGAGAGCTCTAGGACTCAGAGCAGCAGTCGTACCGAGACAGCAGCAGAGAGCTTTAGGAGCAGCAGTCGTACCAGCCGTGGTGAGCACACCTCATGGCGTGCTCTGCTTGCACACAAGTACTTGTGTGTACTTGTGTGCAAGGAGCAAGTGCATTTCTAGTTTAACTCCTGCTTCTCAACTGTGCCGTATTAAGAAGCTCTGTTGTTTCAGTGCGACCTCGCCCTTTAGGGCGAAGTCGCTTCTCACCCTCAGGGCGTCTTGAGAATGATATAATTGGATTTGAGAGGACTTGCTAGCCTGTGCAATGGCTTGATGGGTAGCCATGCCTTGTGCTCAGTGAAGTATTTATGTATGTACAAGTGAAGTATTTATCTATGTGTGAAGTATTTATGTATGTACAAGTGAAGTATTTATATATGTTTGTAATTGTTGCCACTATAAGTGATATAATTAGCTTAAGTTCATAATAAGGCTAAAATAAGTTCATAATTGTTATATTTCTAAAAGTCCAAGTTCATAATTAAGAAGTTCATAGTCACATTTATGTTAAAACATTATGTCATGTCAATGCTTTTATTTTGAAGGGTCAAAGCCACATTCTGTGTCTCGTTTGGTCTGCTCTCACGTAAATTGGTTTCACCCAGGACTTTTGCATAAGCAATCAAGCCAGAAGTAGCTAGAAGCAACAAGGTGCAGAAGCTCCATGTAACACTGGTCACAAAGAGACTGTTTAAAGTTGATAAAAGAGGTTATAAGGACCTGAAGACTGAAGAGTATTCCCTTTTTGTTTAGCATGCAGCCAACAAGGTATTTGTTGTTTGTTTTCTGTATGTATTGGTAAAATGTTTGCATTTACATGCTGTGCATGTATCGTTTTATATTAATTGTAACATGCTTGTTTTATGTTATTGTTTCGTTTTCACGGTGGATTTGGAGGAAAGTCAAACAAGCCTTCAAATAAATCAGTAGAGGAAACCACTTGTGTCTGCCTGTGCTTCGAGGGAAATACAATGTGCGAATTAAGTACAGTATATCCTTCCTTAGTTCCTTCCAAGGGCGAAATCAAACCGGAAACGAAATTTGTAATGCTGTGTTCTCGCCCATCGCGTCTCAAACTATAACAAAAGTAGCCACATATAATGCACATAATGCGTCATAAAAATAATAATAATAAAGATAATAAAAATGTATATAATCATTTATAATGCACTTTACATTCGTTGGATTTTCAAAGTGCTACAATGAAAAAAATAAGCACATTACAGTACAATACGGAGTACTACAGTGCACTACTGTACAGTACAATATGGAGTGTTAGCGTACAGTACACTACAGTACAATACGTAGTAGTACAGTACAGTACAGTACAGTACGGAGTAGTACAGTACAGTACGGAGTAGTACAGTACCTAGCTCTGGTCCATAGCTCTAAATGCGTTTCATTTAGAGCTATGTTACTCTCAACTTCCGCCGCTCGCATGAATGCAGACCAGCCTCTCCTCTTTAGCGTAAATAAAAAGAACGTTTTTGCTACTCACCAAAACAAAGGCGAGTTGTGTCATTAGAAGGCATACTTTCCTTAGTGGACGCACTCTGAGCCCCCCACAACACGTATAAACTGTACTTTTTGGCCAGAAATGGATTTTTTTTCACCGGAGGAAAAATATTCTCTATGAGGCAGTTCTCTGGGCAATATCGGTAGAGGGCGCAGCGGAGTAACTAAAAGTATTTTTTTTCTGGTGGAAAGGCCGCTCCAATGCATTTCCAATGGAAGCCTATATGGTTTGACCAAACATTTTGTTTGATGGGGGGGTGTCAGGTGTCAGACACAAGGTAAGTGTCTTGAATGCAGCTCAGTAAGGGCATATGTCAACCCCGCCCGCTCACCTCCGCCCCACCCCCTCCTGGTGCTGCAGCCATCTTGGAAACTAAACACAATATAAACAGTGGGAGAGGGGTGGGGCCGAGAAAGGCCCTTATCGGTGCTAGAGGTGAGGGTGAAGCGGCGGAACTTCTAGTGTATAAGTGAAGTATTTATATATGTGTGAATGAAGTATGTATGTACAAGTGAAGCATGTATACATGTGCGAAGGAAGTATGTATATATGCGCAAATTAAGTATTTGTGCAAGTGAAGTATTGTATGTATATGTACAAGTACCAACATGCATGCAAGTGAAGTACCGATATGTATGTATGTATGTATGTATGTATGTATGTATGTATGTATGTATGTATGTATGTATGTATGTATGTATGTATGTATGTATGTATGTTTGTTTGTTTGTTTGTATGTATGTATCAAGTGAAGTATATGTATGTGCAAGTGAAGTATGCATATGTGCAAGTTGACTATTCAGTTAAGGCCTAAACAGCTTCCCATACACCTTTCTCAGACTGTAGGCATGAGCCTCAGCTTGCAGTTGCACATTTTATTCTTTCTTCTGTCCTGCTAGTGTTCAGCCACATCACTTGTACAGTACGGTATTACATTAGGTGACGTGAGATTCGATGTGACTATCTGTACTGTATATTCATTTCATGTCATCTATTCTAGCCTACTACCCATACTGTAAGGTTCACATTTT
The DNA here is from genome assembly GCF_951216825.1 of Electrona antarctica. Classification (NCBI taxonomy): domain Eukaryota; kingdom Metazoa; phylum Chordata; class Actinopteri; order Myctophiformes; family Myctophidae; genus Electrona; species Electrona antarctica. The sequence goes on from NC_136810.1 coordinate 38,642,022, forward strand.
GCTCTGTGATTTCCACCTTCATCTTTATTGAGTTTATACTGTCTGAAAGTGTGTTCCGCGATAATGTGAGTCCTGGCTGTCCATATTCCATTATCATAAAACCAGTGCTTCCCAAACTTTTTAGCTCAAGACCCAAAAAAGAAATGCCTGAGACCCAAACTAGTGAAAATGGCAGATCTACAAGCTCCCCATCGCTTTGCGCTGCGTTGTGAGCTTGTAGATCAGCTATTTTTTACTAATTCTTAAAGATTTGTTTTCTAATTGATGGAATTTCTTAGATTTTTCTATTGTCTTGAAATTACTGAAAAGAAATCATTGAATTTAGTTTTTAATGAATGAAACACTTAAACACAACAAAAAATAAAGGGACCCATACAAATGTGTCCGCGACCCACAAATGGGCCCCGACAGTGTTTGAGAACTAGTGTACATGTATATACCATCATTGGGACTGAAGGTCGCAGATAAAACCTTGCGTTTTTGTCACGTCACTCCCGTCACTCTGTCATGTCACCTAACTCAAATCCCCGTCGCTCACCCCAGGCAAGCCCCAGTTCATTGTGACATCAGCCCCATGGTCACCCCAGGCTAGCCTGGAACTCACCTATGCTTTTTATGGCATAGGCAGCTCCCGGCAGGATCCGCCGGGAGAAACTATGCGCAGCTGCGCGACATGAGAATAATTACTTAGAGCGACAGAGAGAGAGAGGAGTGTGTGTGTGTACATGTGTGCGTGTGTGTCAATTTAACAAAGGTGCAGACGATCATAAATCAGCAGAGAGTGAGAGATGTTTGCGCTACTCTATGCCGAATTGAAGTGGACCCACCAGACTTTTTTTTTCTCCCTGGAAAAAAAAAACGTCTGGGTTTCCGAGGCTACCCCAGGCAAGCCCCCAGGTGCCCAGGTCATTGTGACATCATCATGACATCAAGGACCATATAGCGCGAACCAGTGCTGGTTGTCTCATTAGATCCCGCTGCAGTGGTGTCCGATCCGAACTTAACCGGTATGCAGAAATTTCTAACCCAACGATATCCGGTTTGTAAAGCCAGATATCACTGACGAGGACATTTTGGTTGTAAGGCTAAATATCCTGTCTCGTCCGGAAGGCAATGGAGTCTCTCGTGAGGAGCATAGCAAATGCTGCTAGCTCCCTAAACCTTGGATACTTCTTATGGTTCACTAGCTGCGTGTCATGATGACGATGCCAGCCAACTGAGTACGTATCACCATGGCGATGCCAGACGTGTATGATGTTTCTACACTAGTCTGATGTCAGCGCTGGATATCGCTGTTGTCTCCATACATGGAGCTATAGGTTGTCTCCATATATGGAGATCTAGGTGAAATAATGAAGGCTTTCATGTTGAGCTCCATATGGAGACAACCTATAGCTATAGCTGATGCCCCCCATTAAGCGCCAGCGCTCGCCCAGCAGTTTGCCGTCAACGAGGCGGATGCGTGCACGCGACCTCACCCTTTAGGGTGAGGTTGCTTCTCGCCCCCAGGCGTCTTACTGGTATCAATGCTTATTGTTTCACGTTGAGTTGTCACTGCATGTTCCTCATACTTGGCAATAAACAGTTAAGTTTCCTTTGATTCCACCTGATTCTGTAACCTTTTTTAGCGGATCAGGAAGATTCTTAAAACGGCTCTGCCTTCTAATTGTCCTCTGAGTCATTCCTATTTTGGATGTGTCCTCTTTTATCTTTGGGTGATGTGTCTGTTGTCTATTGATTGGGATCAGGCTGCTCTCTGTGCCAGTGTTTATCATACAGTACCTCCGCACTATAGAGGACTGACATTGGCCCACTTTCCTCCAACCCTGTCCAGCTCCCAGCCTCTCAGCCATGAGCCTCTCAGCCATGAGCTTGTGTGTGTGTCTGTGTCTGTGTCTGTCTGTCTGTCTGTCTGTCTGTCTGTCTGTCTGTCTGTCTGTCTGTCTGTCTGTCTGTCTGTCTGTCTGTCTGTCTGTCTGTCTGTCTGTCTGTCTGTCTGTGTGTGTGTGTGTGTGTGTGTGTGTGTGTGTGTGTGTGTGTGTGTGTGTGTCACTCTCCATCTTGATGAGCTGATATGCTAGACTACACAACGCACATTGCACTACTTCATTCAACCTTGATGTTTTTAACAAATATCACACGCACAGAATTAGACCTGACTGTCAAAGAAGCAAGAACAAGATAGCAGAGATGGCAAGAGAGACAGACAGAGAGACAGACAGACAGACAGACAGACAGACAGACAGACAGACAGACAGACAGACAGACAGACAGACAGACAGACAGACAGACAGAGGGATAGATCAAGGGACAGAAATGCTTTTAAAACAATATAGTATAGTATAGTATTTCTGAACTGTGTAATAAGCATAATTCGAGCATCACTCATATAAAATACAAGTGTATTGTGTAATATACGTATAACCCTCTGCATACACTTTCAGCATGTAATATAATATATAATAATACATTTGTATTTATTTATTACCTACGACACGTACAGTAGTGCGTCACCAGAACACATTAATCACAAACATAATCGATTTAAATGTCATTTATTTTATGCTCCTCCACTAACACACAGAAATGGTTGAGGACAATGATACTGACATCATACTGGCCATGATACATACTGGCAAACAAACAGGAGAAGGGCGCAAGCCAGTATTGCCGAGGTGCTGCTGACCTTGGTAAAGAAGTCTAAAAGTGAAGAAAAGGCTGTACACTCATAGTCACGATGCAGGAAAATGTATTGAATACCAATGTTTCAACATGGAAAGGTCTTCATTTCCTGAAGAAGACCTTTCCAGGTCGAAATGTTGGTATTCAATAAATTACTTCTTCACTTTTAGACTGACCATGATTCTTACATGATACTGACCATGATTCTTACATGATACTGACCATGATTCTTACATGATACTGACCATGATTCTTACATGATACTGACCATGATTCTTACATGATACTGACCAATGGCTGTGATAAGCAACCTACTGCTGTAATAATCAACCCACGGCTGCAATAAACAACCTACGATTGCAATAAGCAACGTGCGGCTGTAATAAGCAACCCACAACTGCTTTTTTCATCGCTTTTTTCTTCGCTTTTCATCGCTTCTTTTCATCGCTTCTTTTCATCGCTTCTTTTCATCAGCAATAAGTAACCTACGGCCGTAATAAGCAACACAGGGCTGTAATAAGTAACCCACGGCTGTAATAAGCAACACAGGGCTGCAATAAGTAACCCACGGCTGTGATAAGCAACCTACTGCTGTAATAATCAACCTACGGCTGTAATAGCAATAGCAAGATATGGCAGCAATAAGCAACCCACGGCTGTAATAAGCAACACAGGGCTGCAATACGCAACCCACGACTGTAATAAGCAACCTACGGCCGTAATAAGCAACACAGGGCTGCAATAAGTAACCCACGGCTGTAATAAGCAACACAGGGCTGCAATAAGTAACCCACGGCACCATGATTCTTACATGATACTGACCATGATTCTGACATTATACATGACCATGATACTCATAGATGGATTAAAGTAAAAAATGTACCCCGTGTTTTTGTAGAAAGAAACACATATACTGTATATTATACTGTATATTGGTGGGAGAGAGTATAGCACTAACTTTGTAATATACTATGCCTGAGGCCGTGATACTAATCACATACTGTAGTAGTATCCTAGTCCTGGAGTGCACTAATGAACCCACACACTTACCCACCAGCACTAAAACACACATGCATATTCATACCTTGGATAAATACACAGCAATGCATGCATGCAACCCACACGTGCACTCACAAGTTATACACATGTACTGTACTGTATGCACGTGTACACACACTTACACAAGCATGTGTGTCATTGAGATAATGGGGTATCTGTACTTCAACACTGATGTAACTTTGTTAAGTGATTGACAATTATAGATACTGAAATATAGCATATTGTGTTAGTTTACTTGTTTGAATTCATTTGAGTGAGTATAAATAGTAAATATTACTGTGCTAAGCTACTTCGCTACTTTGTTCGCTACATTCACTGACAGTGCACTTCTATCCCAAATCAGGTCCTCGCAAGGAGATGCATCACAATCATGCAAAGTATGGGCATGAGACCCCTTTTCAACCAGCTATTTTGTATATTAAAGCTAGAGCTTACGTTTTCTTGTTACCGTAGATTATAAGACCCCACTCCCAACCTCAACTGCTGTTAAGTGCACCCTTCTACAGTATAGATTTCAGTGCCATCATAGACCATTTCTGTCATCTTGACTGCAAGGTTCACCTTAAGCTATACTTTTGAAATGATACTGTACATTAGCCGTGGAGCTAAGCTAACACACAAACACGTGCACACGCGCGCACACACACACACACACACACACACACACACACACACACACACACACACACACACACACACACACACACACACACACACACACACACACACACACACACACACACACTTCCATGTTTTCTTTTGGTTGAAACAGTTTTTCTCACAGTGCACGGCACCCGGGTTACTTACTTTGTTGGTTATTGTGAAAACCAGAAGTGGAGTTTAAATGTGTGGGGTGGACATGAAAGTGAATGAACTGAACTGCATTTAATTTTCAACACAAAACCTTAAAATACCACGCTATAAAAAAGAAAGAAAATGGTGCTACCTAATTTGTGGTGGCGCTACCAACTGAAAAGGTAGGTGGCACCAGTGCTACCTGTGAAAAGGTTATTCTGGAGCCCTATTTTCAACCGAGAAAATCCCACCTTTGACAGCGTCACCAGACCCCTGAATCGATGGCCAGAATATTTGAATGGCCGTGGCTATAGTGATTCAGGAGCTGAAGCCAGGCTAGCTCATGATAAAACTACAATTAACTCGGTCTCTGTCTAGGAGGACTGTGGATGCTTCAGAAGAGATTTACATTTTATATTTCTATTATAGCATGTTAACTTTCCAGGAATAGAAAGCCTGTAGTTTCTATTAGCTTGGATTAGAGTCAGTGTAGTGCCTTAGCAAACCCAGAAACTAGCATCAGTCTATCTATGTATACCATCAAAAAATCATCCGCCAGAAAAGGATGCTCTCGCTTTCATTTTTACTCACACCCATCCTGGGAATAGACCAAGTTGGTTGCCATAGCAAGCAGCATAATGATGGATGGCTTCCAACCATATGTGGTTTGATGAGAAAATTAGGAAGAAAAAAAGCAAGTGAAATTGGCTGGAGGGGGGCTTTAATGTTAATTTTAGGCATATGGCATACAGTATGTTATGTTGATGAGCAGCAGCATACAGTATTGCAGAATCAACTTTATTGTTAGGCGGTTAAGGATAAGGCTTTGGAAATGAATGTGAAGGGTTTTACAATGATATATTAATACTTTGTGTCTATATTGTTGCCATGCCGGACGTCATTCCAAAGTGCCATTGGAATGCATGGTAATGAGCATAACCGTAAGCCCAACACTAACCTCACACTAATCTTTCGGACAGTTGTCGTGACATCAAGCTACACCAATCCGAGAGGATGGATGGCCATTGAGTTCAAGTCAGCTTTGCGCTGCAGTGTCTCACTCTCATAGCACACTCCAAATGAATCCACATTTTACACAAGGATTTCTAAGTATTATGTGAAGGATGATAGAAGGATGTTAGCTGCTTTCCTCACTGTTACTGCACTTGCACGATCAACAGTTCATATAAAACTTCATGACACAATGTTATTGCGCCAACATTTCAACCAGAAGTAATGTGATGCAAAATACATCACTTCCTGTTTTTTGTTAATGGTCTGGTCAGACTAATAGGCAGCCACCCCCTCCTGCCCCTCACTGTATTATGCATGTGTGTGTTGGTGGCTCAGACAGGAAGTGTGTCTCAGTATCCTCGGGGATGAATGAGTCAGAGCTCGATCCGCCTGTGTCAACTCTCTCTCTCTCTCTCTCTCTCTCTCTCTCTCTCTCTCTCTCTCTCTCTCTCTCTCTCTCTCTCTCTCTCTCTCTCTCTCTCTCTCTCTCTCTCTCTCTCTCTCTCTCTCTCTCTCTCTCTCTCTCTCGCGACCTCCTTCGTTGTGTTGTTACACAGCAAAATCCTTAGTGTTGATTTAACCCGGAGAGTGTACAGAATGACCCGCAAGGATGTAAAGATTGACGTACATGTGCATTATTAGACTCAGGAAGAGTTATATTAACATAATTTAAATTGAAATCCTCTCATATTGAGGATTTCAATTGCTGTGTTTCTTTGTGGGGCTGTGCCTTGTGTGTGCACGTGTGTGTGTGTCATTGGCAGAGGTCACGTCAGAACGGTGATTCTTATCTCTGTGAATGTGTGCATGTGCTATACTACACTGTAGCATCCATTTGACTCGGTGCATCACGTTTCTACTCACGGCGGCACGCACGCACGCACGCACGCACGCACGCACGCACGCACGCACGCACGCCACACACACACACACACACACACACACACACACACACATCTGTCACACTGGTTGGGAGAGACAACAGGTGTTACAATGTAAAGTCCTAGTTGAGGTGACAGGTTCACAATGTTATCCAAAGTGTTGTAAATGCGTGAACAAGGATGTTTCACCTCTTTTTATCTTTGACAGACCCTGCGGAAGTCTGAGGCAGGAGGCACAGTTCAGAACCAAACAGATAAACATCAGTACATCCTATCGTTGCTGCTGTCATTGCTGCAATAACACAATAACACAATGCTGCAATAACACACAATAACAGACAATATGCACATGCTGTACGGCACGCACGCACGCACGCACGCACGCACGCACGCACGCACGCACGCACGCACGCACGCACGCATGCACGCACGCACACCAACAACAATGGCACTCTCATGCTGTGGGTCTGTACACATCTCTTCTCTGAGCTCTGTGTTCATTATGTCTACTTTATATACTTGATCGTACACCCGTGTCTTGTGCCCAAAATATCATATCAGCTAGCTCACAATGTTACGCATCAGACCTGCTTTTTTTTCTCACCATAGGCTTCACTGTCGTACCACAAAGTATACATCAGGCTTCAGGCATAATGAAGAGTGCACGACGAGTGGCTGCTAATGGCTGCAAACAGGGATGAGTGATTAGACCACCAAACAACCACGCTTAATACGAGTATAAAAACGACCGTCAGCCCTGCTCACCGCGGCCATGTCATCATATTAGCCGCATTACTAGTCTATTAAAGAGAACCAGCCACCCTGTCTTCATCAAGGCTGCCCTGTGTGACGGATGACTGAGTCGCAAGGCACGCACGCTCGCACGCACGCACGCACGCACGCACGCACGCACGCACGCACGCACGCACGCACGCACAGAAAATAAGCAACCCTTCCCATGATTCATACGAGCACAGGTTTGGGGGCCAACGGGTGCTATTGAGAGAGAAATAGGCAGGCAGGCAGGCAAGCAGGGAGGCAGACAGGGAGGCAGGCAGGCAGGCAGGCAGGCACGCACGCACGCACGCACGCACGCACGCACGCACGCACGCACGCACGCACGCACGCACACACGCACGCACGCACGCATGCACGCACACAGGCACACACGCACACACACACAGAGAGGGGTGTGGAATAAGATGTCAGCTTCAACCTTGATGCTTTCACAACAATGTTCTTCACTTTGAGGCGAGTGACGCCCTATGAACTGAACATGAAATTGGTTTAAAAAAGAATGATGAGAGAGAAGGACAGAGAGAGACAGGGAGAGTGTTTTGAATAAAACAGCTGCAACCTTAAGGGCTTGGTGAGTCATACATGCAGCAGGTAAATAAAGAAAGAGATAGAGAGTGAATCTGAGTAGCAAAGGCTTATCTTATCCGTCAGGAACACCATGTTCTTATAGCTATAGCATGGAGACAGTGTGTTTGCGGGCGGGGGGTGACGCGGGCGTGTGTGTGTGTGGCTGGCGTGTCAGGAAGTAAGCAAGAAATAGCATAGGTCATCCGTAGATCCTCGGACAACAAGGAAAAAATTCTAATACGAATTGTCTCTCTTAATTAATGCATCAGAGTCCAGCAGAGTCCCCAGGAGACTCAAAGGGTTTCCATTGAGTCTCCTGTATACCGGAGACTAGTTCTAGTACCACCCGCGGCGCAGTCCCCCCCACCCCTCCCCCATATATTGTGGTCAAATTACTCGGACTGTGGCTCCGTATAATCGACACTATAGAGAAGGGGTCATCGCCATGTTGGCTTGTGGTGGACATTTTTGTCAACATTCCATTTTTGGAATGGGTCCATTTGGTTCCATTTGAACACTCTCAGAGTTAAGGGGGTTCTTGCAAATAAAACATTTGAGAACCACTAGTACTAGTGGACTTCTAATGTGCCATAGTGTCATAGAACCACTAGTACTAGTGGACTCCTAATGTGCCTTAGTGTCATAGAACCACTAGTACTAGTGGACTCCTAATGTGCCTTAGTGTCATAGAACCACTAGTACTAGTGGACTCCTAATGTGCCATAGTGTCATAGAACCACTAGTACTAGTGGACTCCTAATGTGCCATAGTGTCATAGAACCACTAGTACTAGTGGACTCCTAATGTGCCATAGTGTCATAGAACCACTAGTACTAGTGGACTCCTAATGTGCCTTAGTGTCATAGAACCACTAGTACTAGTGGACTCCTAATGTGCCATAGTGTCATAGAACCACTAGTACTAGTGGACTCCTAATGTGCCATAGTGTCATAGAACCACTAGTACTAGTGGACTCCTAATGTGCCATAGTGTCATAGAACCACTAGTACTAGTGGACTCCTAATGTGCCTTAGTGTCATAGAACCACTAGTACTAGTGGACTCCTAATGTGCCATAGTGTCATAGAACCACTAGTACTAGTGGACTCCTAATGTGCCATAGTGTCATAGAACCACTAGTACTAGTGGACTCCTAATGTGCCATAGTGTCATAGAACCACTAGTACTAGTGGACTCCTAATGTGCCTTAGTGTCATAGAACCACTAGTACTAGTGGACTCCTAATGTGCCTTAGTGTCATAGAACCACTAGTACTAGTGGACTCCTAATGTGCCTTAGTGTCATAGAACCACTAGTACTAGTGGACTCCTAATGTGCCTTAGTGTCATAATAAATAACTCCTAATGTGACATAGTGTCATAGAACCACAGTACTAGTGGACCTCTAATGTGACATAGTGTCATAGAACCACTAGTACTAGTGGACTCATAATGTGCCATAGTGTCATAATAAATAACTCCTAATGTGCCATAGTGTCATAATAAATAACTCCTAATGTGCCATAGTGTCATAATAAATAACTCCTAATGTGCCATAGTGTCATAATAAATAACTCCTAATGTGCCTTAGTGTCATAGAACCACTAGTACTAGTGGACTCCTAATGTGACATAGTGTCATAGAACCACTAGTACTAGTGGACTCCTATACCTTAGTGTCATAGAACCACTAGTACTACTAGTGGACTCATAATGTGCCATAGTGTCATAATAAATAACTCCTAATGTGCCATAGTGTCATAATAAATAACTCCTAATGTGACATAGTGTCATAATAAATAACTCCTAATGTGACATAGTGTCATAATAAATAACTCCTAATGTGACATAGTGTCATAATAAATAACTCCTAATGTCCCTTAGTGTCATAGAACCACTAGTACTAGTGGACTCCTAATGTGACATAGTGTCATAGAACCACTAGTACTAGTGGACTCCTAATGTGACATAGTGTCATAGAACCACTAGTACTATAGTGGACTCCTAATGAACCACTAGTACTAGTGGACTCCTATATGTGCCATAGTGTCATAGAACCACTAGTACTAGTGGACTCCGGACTCCTATGTGCCATAGTGTCTTAATAAATAACTCCTAATGTCCCATAGTGTCATAATAAATAATTATTATGACACTATGGCACATTAGGAGTGCCATAGTGTGCCATAGAGTCATAATAAATAATTGTCATACTTATTCTGAGGAAAGCCTGGAGACTTGACATTCAGTAAGTGGGTGTTATGATCAAAATGAGAACATTATAATGGTGTAAAACAGAAAATAAAAAATTTGCCGCGGACAAGACCAAGTCTTTGCCACGGACACATTTGTCCGTGTACGTACGGACATGTTGGTGACCCCGGCACTAGAGGGGGATGCAAATCAAGGAACGCTATGGTTAGCCATTTAGCCTTAGCGGCCAAAGCTTGAGGGTGCATCTCGTTGCTCAAGTCCCCTTCATTCTGCGTGCCTCCAGCAGTGTCCGAAGATGGCATGGCGGCTCCAGGTACGCGCCGGGCTTCGGGATCCGGGGAGACCCCGAGGAGTCCCGTAGAAATAATGTTTTTTTCCCCCACACACAAAATAAATAATCACAACATGCGATAAGATTATTTATTTTATTCAGAATGATGTTTGAATCCAGTTTCGGGTCACTTCGAAGGGAGGTAGCGTTCCTGCTAGCGTAGCTGCTAGTGCTAATTTCAAACGGTTCATGAGCTATGCGTGGTCAAAGTTTGCATTTTCAATTGAGTGCTATAGCGCCACCCTTTGGCCAATGGTTGTGGGCTTCGCATCCTCACTGTTTGACATGGCCCTCTACCATATTTCCAAGTTTCACGAAAACCAACTGCACGGTTCAGCCAGAACTGCTATTTTTGGCGGAAAGAGGAGGAGAAGAAAAAAACGGACAAAAAAAATAAAGGACCAAGTGAAGTCCTTTCAGGACTACTTGGTCATTTAATAACACTATCCCTACCACACTGGATTTGTTATTTGTTATACACTGTACACACACACACACACGCACGCACGCACACGCGCACACGCACACGCACACACACCACCCACTTAGAATTCAGGCTCCAATACCAACAATGAAACAATCACGTCTGTAAATCATGACATCTTTAACAGCCCATGTCAACACACAGTTCCTTCAAATCTTCCAAACTATTCACTCCAATTTGGCAGGCCTATGGCTCTAGGCTGTCCATCAGAATGACTTCATATAGAATTAATTGGTTCTCCATTCCTCAAAGTAAAGTAAGGCTATATGAATGCAAAATAGTCATAATAATAATTACTATTACTATTACTATTACTATTACTATTACTATTACTATTACTATTACTATTACTATTACTATTAATATTAATATTAAGAGTCATATTACTATTAATATTACTATTAATATTAATATTAAGAGTCATATTAATATTAAGAGTCATATTAATATTATTATTAATATTAATATTAATATTCAGCATCATATTAATATTCGTATTAATATTAATATTAATATTAATATTAATATTAATATTAATATTACTAATATTGATATTCAGCATCATATTCATATTCGTATTAATATTAATATTCAGAGTCATATTCATATTCGTATTAATAATGTCCATGAATTCAAGGCTTCATGGGGTGTGCAATTGATAGAAAATAAGATTTTTTTGGGTGAATTACTCATTTAAGGTGTGAGCTTGAGGAGAGAGAGAGAGAGAGAGAGAGAGAGAGAGAGATGGAGACTGTTGTGAGTGTACAGATTTGTGTGCTTCACCCCTGCTTTGTCTGAGTGCATGTAATGAGATGAGTGCCATCACTTGGTCTTGAGTCTTATGCGCTGCTGTTTTCGTGCTGCAGTGCAGAGGCCTGCCTGCACCGGCTCCCGCTCCACAACTTTAGACCGCGGTTTCCCCGGCAACCAGGGTGTCTGCACATAGAGAGCAACTTCCCTAGACGAGCGCTTTTGTCAGTGCAGTCACGATCAGAGAGAGAGAGAGAGAGAGAGAGAGAGAGAGTGGACGAGGAGCGAGAGAGAGACAGAGAGAGAGCGGATGAGGAGAGAGAGAGAGAGAGAGAGAGAGAGAGAGAGAGAGAGAGAGAGTGGATGAGGAGCGAGAGAGAGAGACAGAGAGAGAGAGCGGATGAGGAGAGAGAGAGAGAGAGAGAGAGAGAGAGAGAGAGAGAGCGCGCAATGTGGTGGGCACAGGGCACCTCACCTATATCCCTCATATTTTGGAATGCCACTTTATTATTTTTGTCCAGCTAGTCTTCTTGTGTCATAGGCTACTGTAGTGTAGGCTATGTTATAGTGTCACCTAATTCACACACTTCACCTCGACAATAGAATGCACACAGAGAAGCACACACAAACACATTGTTATGATCTGGTGTCCAACCAAAATGTCAAGCCCATTATGTTGCAGTGGTGAGTGTTACTCACACAGGCATGCATGCACGCACATGCACACACACACACACACACACACACACACACACACACACACACACACACACACACACACACACACACACACACACACACACACACACACACACACACACACACACACACACACACACACACACACACTCTCTCTCTCTCTCTCTCTCTCTCTCTCCTTGAGAAAACCTACAATAGAAAGGCACACATACGTGTCACCTTTTTGTGTGTAGCAGCAGACCTGCAGCTGTTATGAGTCAACTTTATGGAACATTAAAAAGTGCCCCATCCTGGTCACAAATGTTACAAACGAAAAGTGTCATTGGGTTTACGAAAGGCACTATATCCATTCAAGTTATTATTATTAAATAGCCTAAAATATCCTCCTATAAGTAGCCTATAAGTATAAGCCAATCATTTGATGACCAGTGGAGACCCAAAGAGTAAAATAGTTCCATGTGATAGAGGGGTCAAAAAGTCGCGCTAATATTTTAGAAATAGGTAACAATACAAATTACGTTCGTTTTGTGGATTCATTTACTTTTACTGCGTGGCCCCAGTGCCCCCCACAAAATGACCGGAACTACTTAATATTGACCAAAACCAGAGCAGAACTCCCACCATGGGACTCGGGCAATCAATTAATACAGTTGCAACCACTATATTAATGGCAAGTATTTCATACAACTTAAGTTCAAAAAATCTGAACTATCCCTTTAACAATAATCTTTTCATAAGATCATAGATAAAGATCTATAATGGTCCATTTGGTTACCAAACCACTGCTCTATAGTTGTTCCTTATCACAGCAGGTGCTAGAATGCAAAACATTGCATTATTAAGTTTGTTGTTAGCTACAGTAGACTACATGTTAACATGTTAACCCCATGAAATTACAGTATAGCATCCTACCATTAAGCTATAGCATCCCTATTCTGGGGCATCATAATGGAAAATTATACAATTTATACTATATTATGTAAAACAATGAATAATTTAGGTAATTATAAACCCACACAATAGCCCTAAGTAAAAACTGGAAAACAAACACTTTAACTGAGTTAGTCAGCTGGGGCTGACTCATTCTGACTCACCGTCCTTAGGTGGAGTCAGACATGCTAAACCCAGCTGTTTTTATTACAGTATAGCTGTAATTCCCTTGGTTTTAAATCCAGTATAGGTACAACAAACCCAATGTAGCATACTAATAATTGAGATGACTGGCTCATAAAGTATCGATAATTACCACTTAGTCTTCTACATGCTTGTCATATCAGTAAATCCCCATAACTTGTCAGACCCAAACATTCGCTCTGTGAAGCACCAACGCGGAAGCTTGCCCTCCCTTGAGAGCATTCGCCCCAGAGCCAGAAGAGGCTCTGGGGACCTTTCTATGTCTATGTTTGTCTATGTTTGTAGTAGCTTGCCCCATAGTGTGATTACTTGTCTAAAGGGGCGGATTCATCATCATAACCTTTATTTAAAGTACAATTGAGGGGCAGGCCCTCATTTTCATTGTAGCCAAATACAGAATCAGCAACAGCAACAGCAATATAAGAATCAGAAGAAAGAAAATAATCAAATCTATACAGATAGACAGAGAATTCATTAAAACAGTTACAATGTTGAACAAAAGTGCTGGAAATAATTTTCCCTGAATTGACCCAAGGAAGGCAGTGATGTGATTTTTAAGGACTTCTGGAGCTCATTTCAACCAAATGGAGAACTGACAGAGAATGCTGCTTTTCCTAGCTTTGTGTTAGCAAATGGAACCTTGAGGGTCAGGCAGTCACTTGAACGGGTCTGATGGGTACTTGGATTCTGATCCAACATAGAGCAAATGTAAGGGAGGACCATTCCTGAGATGGCTTTGAAAATAAACAGATAACAGTGCTTATCACGACTCTCCGACAGAGAGGATAAGCCTGCGTTCCCATACATAGAGTGTACAGATGGGTATACCATAACCAGTGACCAGGTTCTTTAAAATTGATGGCGCAGCAATCCTGTAAATAATGTCCCTATAGTCTAGAACTGAGAGAAAAGTGGCTTCCCTTATTGTCTTTTTACAGGATGCCGGATTCAAATTTGCGGGGGATCCTATTGGTTCACGTTCACCGATCTGTGCGCCCGCCTCCGCCCCCGTCCACCTCCCCTCCCCGATAGAACACGGCGGAGAACGCTGACGTCATCAAATTTGGAGTGACGCCCCTCTGCACTGTTATTGGTTCGCGAAAAACAATGTTCACTCCCACTCCACCAGATTTCCTGAAACGTTTGCCCGGGCTTTTTTTCTTTCTTTCTTTCTTTTTTTGAGTGGTGTAAACCACTCCTACAACTGGCTTTTGTGTGCAGAAAAAAATGAGCATGGTTGCTATGTTCAAAATAATTTCTGACGTAATTAAATCACACCCGGGTGAACTGGATGACCGTAGCAACCGTGGTCATTTTTTCTGCACAAAAAAAGCCAGTTGTGAAATCACATCCGGGTGTGATTTCATTACGTCAGATCAGAGCTGATCAGGCTATATAATACCTTAACTTATATAATACCTCACATCGGACAAAAACTCCAGCTGAATCAACCTTACACCACTCAGTTCACACGGGTGTGATTTTTAGTGGTGCAAACCACTCCAACAACTGGCTTTGTTAGTACCCGTGTGTGTTTGTGCCTGTACGGGTGAGCATGGTTGCTATGGTTAGTATGTGACGTCACTGACATCACCGTAGTACCCTAGGACATTACGTCAGACCACAGCTGATCAGGCTATATAAGACCTTGCACCACTCAGTTCACACGGGTGTGATTTTTTTTTTAACAAACCGCTTGCGGTCCCGGAGGCTACATTTGTAGTGAAGGGTAGTGTAGTTGAAGTCAACAAAGTGATATTTAAAATCCTACTATATTTGGTGACTTTCATACAAACAACATTTCACCCCAGAAAAGTATTGTTCAGGTGAAGACTCCTCTCCTCTCCTCACCTCTCTTTTCTGGTGCTCTCATCTCATCTCTTCTCCCCTCCTTTCCCTTCAACCACTTTCTTCTCCCCTGTCGATCGCACCTCTCCTCTGCCCTGGTTTTCATTGCCATCCTTTTCCCCTCATCCTTTCCCCATCATACATGTGCGTGCGTGTGTGTGTGCGTGCGTGCGTGTGTGCGTGCGTGCGTGCGTGCGTGCGTGCGTGCGTGCGTGCGTGCGTGCGTGCGTGCGTGTGTGCGTGCGTGCGCGCGTGCGTGGTATAGGGCTGTATATAATGCTGACTGGCAGAATGAGAACAGAGGGAGAGGGTGTGAGAGACAGAGAGAGAGAGAGAGAGAGAGAGCATGTGCAGGGAGAGGCTGGGTTATCTGTCATTGAGAATCTAAACCTAACCATTAGAGGAGATGAGATGAGCAAGAGAGGGAGAGGGTATTGCTGACATTTCGTGGTGCGTAAATTAGGTTGAGTACAATGGGACTTATGGGAGGTCACGTTTTTATTTTGTCGCCATTACGAGTACTGTTTTATGGGTCCTTGTCTAGGAACGGAGCCTCGTGTACGTCGTTTGCTCTGCGAGTGACACTGTCCACGGCGATGAAGACACAGTCCTTGTTAGTGGAGCTGTCCATGTGTGTGGTGTACCGTTTTTTCCCCTTTCCACATTCATTAGCAGTGGTGTAAACTAACTGTATTTAAGTACTGTACTTAAGTACAATATTGAGGTATTTGTACTTTACTTGAGTATGTCAAATGTTCAGTACTTGTACTTCTACTTTAGTTACTTTGTAGTAGGGTTAATTGATTAATTAGTACTAGTAGTAGTAGGCTACCCATTGTTGTGGACAAGTTGCAAAGTTGCAAGAGGCAAGATTTATACAGTTTGTGATACAAAATACATTTTGGAATAAATAAATACATAATTCCAGATTTTTGCCTTTTATGGTTATTTTTTCAGTTACAGATATCGTGATATATCGTTGATGAAATCTCTTGCAATATATAGGATATCGTGATATTATCATTATCGAGGGCCTAATATCGCCACAGATATCGTATCGTGAGGTACCCATATCGTACCACCCCTACTTTGTAGATTTTGAGTATTATTACTAAACATACCTGTACATTAACCACTTCAGCTATAGGCTATTTGAAAATAGCACATCTACAAGCTCACAATGCGTCACATGATAGATCTGCTATTTTCATTCTGCGTGAGTACTTTCTACTTTTGGTACTTTAAGTACATTTTGATGCCAATACTTTTGCACTTTTACTCAAGTACATTTTGAATTCCGGACTTTTACTTGTAACGGAGTAGTTCTATTGCAGTAATAATACTTTTACTTCACCACTTTTCAACCTATCTTCATATAATAGGTCCTCACTAATAATCATGAAAAAATCACACCCGTGTGAACTGAGTGGTGCAAGGTCTTATATAGCCTGATCAGCTGTGGTCTGACGTAATGTCAGTGACCATAGTAACCATGCTCATTTCTTTGGTACGAACACGGGTACACGGGTACAAAGCCAGTTGTTGGAGTGGTTTACACCACTCAAAAATGGCGCAATTCTTTTCTACTCTGTCTGTGTCTCATAGGAGGGCTGTGGGCAGTTCAGAAACTGTCCTCCAGTGACATCATCGATAGGGAATACAAGCTAATAGAAACTGCAGGCTTTCTAATCCTGAAAAGTTGCAATGCGAAAATGGAAGCCATCGTTCTCACGATAATGAAAATCTATTTTGTAAAAATGTCACTGCAGGACGGTTTCCGAACCTCCTATGAGACACAGACCGAGTAGAAAAAAATTGTCCCATTTTATCATGATTATTAGTGAGGACCTATTATATGAAGAAAATTGGTCCTTTAAGAAAAACATTTGAGTACTTTTTTCACCACTGTTCATCATTAGACAATGAGAGGTTTCTCCATGATGAGAGACAAGGTGATTCGAAGAAAAAGAAAGAAAGAAAGAAAGAAAGAAAGAAAGAAAGAAAGAAAGACAGAGACTTGTAGAGGGAGGAGGCGGAGGGAGGGAGGGAGGGAGGGAGGGAGGGAGGGATGATAGAAGAGAGCTGCTCTAAGCTGGCTTTAATAAGTAGGATGTGTTCTTTGATTAATGGATCAGGGAACTCCAACATGCCTCAGCACTTTCCCTTAAAGAGGCAGCGCATGCAGCCATGCACAGCAGAGCAGACACACGCGCACACAAACGGACCGACACAACCAAGAGCCCAGTTGACCTGTCCTCGCGTCTCAAGTCAAGGTTATTGGTCAGAATTTGTTCATTTACCAAAGTCTATACCATTTTTCTTTTTTTGTGACTGAACGTGCACGGTTTTGTGACCTTCCTGGGTCCATGGGCTACTAATACTACGCATAAGGGAAACTATCTTCCCTCTGCTTAATAACATTTTGGAGCTTAAGCGGGGACATGAATGGATGCCCTTGACCTTTTTTCTGTACGTTAACATCCTCATGATCCTCTCTATGCTCCCATTAAGGATATAGGAGAGGCAAGACGGAAGAAAGGGCAGCTCGGGGGGATAGGGGGGGGGGGGGGGGGGGGGTGGAGCATGTCAGGTGTGAAATGAGACAGAGAGAGAGAGAGAGAGAGAGAGAGAGAGAGAGAGCATTTGCATGGCTCCCCATGCGTTTTTGTATGCACCCCCATGTTCATACTGTATGCAGGCAGTACACACTACTTAAGTTAATATGTGCAAACCTATTTTTCACGCTTCTGCACGCATGCACCTTTGCGCCCTCCGTACACACACGTCCCACCCGCTGATCAGCACTGTCCCACTGTCTCTCTGCAGGGGTCCAGAACAAATAGCATTCTCTTCAGTCATGCACTGAAGAGAGGGCCGTTAATGTATTCACTATTCAGACCTGAGACCAGGTTCTACAAATGTCTTCTAAATCCTGACAGTTTTCTATATCAGTGGTTCTCAAACTATTTCATGTCAAGGATGTAGTTCCAGGGACCCCCCCAGAAGCAAACCTTTGAGTTAAAAACTTTCGCTGTGAAATATATATTCAAAGATTTTCACACATTTTCACGATTTTTCAAAAATAGCAGATACAAGCTCGTAGCGCGGCACCATGGTGCCGCGCTACGAGTGCGCTATGAGCTTGTAGATCTGCTATGTTTCAATAGCTACAGTTTAAAATAATGATTAAAAGTGGTGAAAAGCTAATATGGTGACACAGATGCGTCCCCAGGTCTAAATCAGTTAATATATTCAGCATGACGAGCGAAGTATTCCTCTCTCCA
Organism: Electrona antarctica; assembly: GCF_951216825.1. Lineage (NCBI taxonomy): Eukaryota > Metazoa > Chordata > Actinopteri > Myctophiformes > Myctophidae > Electrona > Electrona antarctica. The sequence continues at coordinate 38,660,559 of NC_136810.1, forward strand.
AAGAAGCTCCTGCTATAGATCTCCCTGGGTGCCACATTAGCTGGCATCCCTATTTGGTCAGGTAATGTAACTATCAATAACGAATGATAAGGCATTACTAATTTCTATATACCCTTGCCTTGATACACAAGCACGCACAGAAAGGGCACGCGCACGCGCACGCGCACGCACACGCACACGCACACACACACACACACACACACACACACACACACACACACACACACACACACAGGAGGGTGTAAATTGCTAACCTGAACAGCTGAATATTTAGAACAATACATATTTTACATGGTAACTAACGGGTCAAGGGAGTGAGAATGTACGTGCTATACGCGCATGCACGTATTGCGGCACAGTGAATATGAGCTGCATGTCACTGCGTGTGTGTGTGCGTGCGTGCGTGCGTGCGTGTGTGCGTGCGTGCACACGGATGTGCATGTGTGCTCGCTACCTTGTGTGTGTGTGTGACTGTGTGACTGTGTGACTGTGTGTGTGTGTGTGTGTGTGTGTGTGTGTGTGTGTGTGTGTGTGTGTGTGTGTGTGTGTGTGTGTGTGTGTGTGTGTGTGTGAGAGAGAGAGAGAGAGAGAGAGAGAGAGAGACTGGTACAAAGAGCTAGCTGTGTTTTATGGGCTGGTCCTTATTTCCTGAATGTGCTAAGCAACAACTTGGAATATCAATGATACTCGATTCACAAAGAGAGAGTGCATGTGTTTATGTATGTGTGTCTTGTTGAGCGTGGGGATGTGCGTGTGTGCATGCATGCGTGCGTGTGTGCGCGCGTGTGTGCGTGCGCCTGTCTGCCTCTGGTATGCAGTGTACATTATTTACTTTAGGCTTACAGCCTGTAGCCCAGCTGCAGCCATAAGCCCAAACACCAGTTTACAGTTTATAAACACAATTTCACACATACACACAGCTTGCCCGCGGCCAGCCTTTAAATTGGATTGGCGCTGCAAACTGATCAAGGGCAGTTCTAGCAGGGTTGATGCAACTGGAAGGCCTAACCTATAGGGAAAACAAACACATCACAAGCACATGCGCACACATCGCTTTTGGACCTGACTTTTTCTGGAATGTTATTTTCAGTGTGGGACTGCATCTATGCCTGACTCATACGCTCACACTGCCAAAGGGGAGGAGTGTGTGCGCAAATTAGTGTGTGTGTGTGTGTGTGTGTGTGTGTGTGTGTGTGCGTGCGTGCGTGCGTGCGTGCGTGCGTGCGTGCGTGCGTGCGTGCGTGCATGCGTGCGTGCGTGCGCGCGTGCGTGCATGTGCATACAGTATGTGTGCATGCTAATGCAGGAATGGGTGATTCATACCTAAATTGAGCAGGCTGTTGTCCAGTCAGTTGGCTCCCTCGGGGTGTGTGTGTTCGCACGCGCGTGTGTACGTGTGTGTGTCCGTCTAGCAGATTTAGTTGTTTGAACATGTTTTTGGCTGATATTGGGGGGGGGGGGGGGGGGGGTTCTGTGGATATAGTGTTTGTGCAAATAATCATAGACAGGCACAGACAGAGACACACATCCTAAACAAGAACACACGGTCACAAGCACTGTTTTGTTTAACAATATACTACACCAACCATGCAGGCATATTGCCATGGAGATGCTGAATAGGCGCAACAATTTGTTTGTTTGTCGGGCAGAAACCTTGTATGTCCAAAACAGAACAATTTTCAAGAAATGGTCACAAGCTCTGGTTACTTCTTTACATTGGTACAATATTTAGCCAACCCAGACGGTACCACTGGGTGAGTCATCAAGACCTGCCCTAATCTCCTAAACATAAACCCTTGCGTCCACCACAACATTCGTCTCTCTCTCAGGGCCGTAGCTCCCATTGAGGCCGACCCCCAAATATATATATTTGTGCGGTGTGCGGTCGGGCAAAGATATTACAAAATGTGGGAGGGAGGGAGGAACTCATCTTCTCAGAATAGACGATCTTTGGTCGGCGCGTGGTGCATTGTGGGACTGTCAACAACCAGCCGAACCGTAAGAGGCATGCTGCCTGCACCTCGATAAACATTAAACAAGCCAGGAGGACCTGGACAAGGTAATGTGGTGTGGGTTGTTTGTTTCAGTTGTAAGTCTTTGTCATTCTCGTCCGACCTCCGAAGAGAGAGTTTCTCTGACCCTGTCCATGACCTCATAGCCACATGCTTCAAGAGGTCCCTGAGCACCATTAATTGTCCCCATACCCAAGGCCTCCCCAGCCTAGTAGCACTGACCTCCATGGTCCTCCCCAGCCTAGTAGCACTGACCTCCATGGTCCTCCCCAGCCTAGTAGCACTGACCTCCATGGTCCTCCCCAGCCTAGTAGCACTGACCTCCATGGTCCTCCCCAGCCTAGTAGCACTGACCTCCATGGTCCTCCCCAGCCTAGTAGCACTGACCTCCATGGTCCTCCCCAGCCTAGTAGCACTGACCTCCATGGTCATCAGGTGCTTTGAGAGGCTATAGTTAAAGACTGCATCTGCTCCTCTCTTCCCAGTAGCACATTGTACCCACACTGCAGTTTACCATGTTATGCATGCCACCCACAACAAAGCGTCCCTCTTTTTGCTTTACAGTTCACACACATATTTAACAAAAAAAAGTTTGTTGAAGAGAAACACATTTTTATAATGCTGAATTATAGAGCTTATAAAGTAACTACATGGAACTAAAGAGATTGTGCACTATACTGTACAGTATAAAGCCACTGGCTTTATTCACCATTCCCACGGCGGTCATTTGCTATTAAGTTAAAGATGGAGTGCCGGACGCAATTCCGAAAATGCATTAGTCCGACATGCGGGAACAACGGTCGGACTACCGCTCGAACATGCGCTGCTCCCGTGCTTGCGGTTATGGTTAGGTTAGGGATAGAGGTAGGTTGACGGTCTAATGACCGTCCGACCAAAACACGTGTCGGAACTTAAGGTCAAGGTCAAGTTTGTTTATATGTCCCAAGCTGGGCACTTCGTTTTACAGCAGATAATAAAAGCTCTTAAAACACATTACAAACAGTAGAACATACATAAACAACAACAGACATACGTATACATTATCACAAGATAAAGATTGTGACATTAAATATAAAGTGCAACTAGAGCTAAAGTGCACCAAGTGTAACAACATTGTGGATGGCCCGAATGGAGGTAGGTATAAATGAGAATTTGTACCATGTTGGTTTTGGTTACAGGGGTCTTTAACCATTGGCCGGATGGCAGGAATAAATATTCCAGGTATAGGGGGTGAGAGCTGTCTGCTCTAATGATGCTTTTTTTTTGCACTTAGCACTTTAGAACCCGATTTTTTTCTACCCTAAAACATGATCATCAGGTATTATTATTATATAAAGGAGGACAAATCTTTAAAAAAAAAGTGTACAGTATTGCGGCGTGTCCACATAAAGACGTCACCAGTTTATTGAGTATGACTGGTGGGTGGTGACGGGTGGTGATCCATCTGAACTCAAGCTGCACCCACAGCTTGTTTTATAAGGGGAGGAGGGGATGATAATGTGATGTCACTATATCACTGTTTTTTTTTCATTGGCACATTTGACTGTCAAGGTTTCAGCCTCCAGGAAGAAACCCTAAATACAAAGGGAAGACATCATTGCACATAACAACCACACCAATGGGGTCTAATGAAGTACTGTCACCTCATAAACACATTACAAACTGGGGAAAAAATCACAGCACAGCAGTTAATGAAGTAATGCCACACCGGGTGGCATTGTTTGCCCACTTGCAAATATGAAGTGACAGCAAAATGGCATGTGAACACAGTCAATTGAACACAGTCAATTGTGTTGTATGATATAAGCATACTACAACTAGAAATGCACTCTGTCGAGGTGCCAACTTGCGCCTTGCACAGAAGTAGGCCATATAATAATGGCCTACTTGATGTATTGTGATGTATGTTGCCTCTGGCAACCACATTAATTGATATGCCTGAATGCAGGGACTATATGTTACTGTGATGCAGATGATGATTATGTTTAAAATATGTATTGTACTTACAGTGGACTGAATATGATGTCATTCATACCTCAACTCTGGAAAAGCAGCAGTGCCATGTTGCCTGACTGTCGGGGCCACAAGTGAGCGGAGGGACAAGAATTGGAGCGGTACGAGCAAAAGATTGAGGGCCGCATGCCACCCCCACCTTGACAGCAACAGAGGGTGGTATGTGTGAATGCTGATTATCTGTTTATCTGTTTATTTGTACAGTTTGTGTATAGTTGGACCAAGGTTGGACCACAATGGAAACAAGCTTCGTCTTTTTTGTGTATAGTCCATTTGATGTTCCTTTTTGTACAGTAAAGTGCTAATAAAGTATTCTATCTATCTATCTACAGTATCTACAGTATCTATCTATCTATCTATCTATCTATCTATCTATCTATCTACAGTATCTATCTATCTATCTATCTATCTATCTATCTATCTATCTATCTATCTATCTATCTACAGTATCTACAGTATCTATCTATCTATCTATCTATCTATCTATCTATCTACAGTATCTATCTACAGTATCTATCTATCTATCTATCTATCTATCTATCTATCTATCTATCTATCAATCTATCTCTCTATCTATCTGGTTTTCCTTGGCAGCACTGGGCTATGACGGCATGATCTACACATTTAGCCTCTGTGGGATTCAGTTCACTGCTAAAGGCGCTAAGACCACAGCTGAGCTATGGAGCTTAGGAATAGTGTTGTGTAGGGAATGGTTCATTTCTCCTTCTCTCCCTCTCCTGCCTTCTCTCTCTCTTTCTCAATGTATCTCTCTCACCATCCATACTTTTTATCGATTTAAAACATTCCCCAGAGAGTGCCTTATGATGATCCCTGAACATGGAAGTGAACATAATGCGCATGCACACGGACACTCACACACTCACACACTCTTTATATTCTATATTCTATATACTCTATATATTATCCACACAAATCATGCAAACAAACATGCATGCATATGCTCACACGCATGCACTTGCACGTGCGCACGCACGCACCCATTTTCACACTCCCACTTAAAAAAACAACTATAACTGAAAAAATCGCTGCAAGCAGCGATAAGGCAGGACCAAGCACGAAGGCAATAAGCAATAAGAATAATATGCATAATAAGCCATAGAAACATGGAAGACTAAACGTGAGAAAAAGAAGCCATGGAATTGTGACAGGGTAATTGTTTTATAGTGGGGGGCAGGGTTCTTGAAGACTCATACACTGAGTTGGCGGTGCCCGGATTTGAACCCATGTCCTTGTGTTCAAAGGCAAGAGCTCTACCTACCGAGCTAACTGGACACAATCATTTCCTCCATTGTTAACAGCAAAATAATTCAGTGTTTTTGTAGCAAGTTGCGCAAGGATAACTAATGATAAAGGTGGGTATAAAGATAAATTAATGATAAATGAATTATAATGCGTATAAAACAGAAAATGTACCAGATTCGAATGAGGAGCTCAATGAGTGAGCAAATGGTGGCCCCTTTAAGTTGATGACTTGAAAAGTCCCAGTTCAGTTCCTATTCAGTTCTAAAGGGCAATCAGTCTCTTTCTCCAATTTGGAGAACCAGATTACCACATTTGTGGGGGGGTTCAGAGTTCCGGGTTGGCTCGCCAGGTCTGGGTACCATCCGGTACCAGAACCGGCAAACATTTCGGCCATCTTGGAATGGAGGTGGGAGTGGGAGTGGAAAGTGTAGGAACTGATGTCACCCTTATACTGCTGTGACTGACAGGTTGAAATGGTTTGCCATTTTTGGGTTGCCATGTTGGCTGGGTTACATTTTTGATGACAATTATGTGTGTCCTTATGTGTGTCATTATGTCATTATGGATTAATACAGTGTGTTCGCTGTTCATGTTATCACTTACAAACTTGTCTTCAACTGGGATTTCAGATAATGGTCCATAGATTGTGTGTAGAACGTTTCACGCAAATTGCTAAAAAAAAAACAGGCAGAAAATCAGGCATAAGCGTTTTTGAAACTGCTCAAAGTGGCGGAAAATCTGAGGGCGGAGCTTACTGGTCAAAGTGACAGATGTGTTCCCCATCAGTCAAGGAACGTGCTATGAATTTTGGCCAAACGAGGCACGAGTTATTTATGCCTGTTCAAAGGTTTCATTTTCAAAAAATTGCCATAGTGATCATATGACGCTGCATGTATGTATTAAGGGGAAAAGAAGAATTTTCACAAAATGGCGATTTTCATTGGCTCATAAAACCTTCATTTTTTCACTTAAAAAACGTACTATACTTTCCCTTGTCCGTATAGGTCCAAAGTGTAGAGCCACGTGTAGAATGTGATCAAAGATCCTGGGAGGAGATGCATTTTAACTGATTTTCATACAATTAAAAATGGCGGGTGATCTAGAGGTCAGAGGTCAAAAGTAAGAGCACGAAACGTGTTCGGTATGAGCAGACGCATATGTGTGTCGAAGTTTCATTGCTGACGGTCAAACGGTTCATGAGCTATGCAAAGTTGCATTTTCAATTGAGTGCTATAGCGCCACCCTTTGGCCAATGGTTGTGGGCTTTGCATCCTCACCGTTTGGCATGGCCCTCTACCATATTTCCGAGTTTCACGAAAACCGACTGCACGGTTCAGCCAGAACTGCTATTTTTGGGGGAAGGAGGAGAAGGAGAAGAAAAAAACTGACAAAAACAATAAAGGACCAAGTCCTTTCAGGACTACTTGGTCCTTTAATTATAGTTGCAGCTTCGATAACATTTTTTATTTATTTATTTTATTTTGTCACATCAATACATATAACATTCATACAACAAACTCATCACAAATTACAGGACAACAATAAACACACTAACTCACAACTTGATAGCTCTATATTAAGATTTGTTTTTGTTTTTTCAAACAAGATTTGTATTAACGTGAGAACAATGGCTTCCATTATAGCATGCTAACTTTCCAGGAATATTAGCTTGGATTCCCCTTTGATGAAGAACTGGTAGGCAGGTTTCTGAACTGTCCACAGCCCTCCTCTGAGACACAGAGTGAGTAGACAGAAATGGTAAGATATTCTCATGAGGATTAGTGAGGACCTACTGTACGAAGACATCCTTTAAGTGTGTTCCATATTTTTCGCTTCACACACCAACATGTGCCATACTCTCCATATTACAATGTAAACTGACTGAGTCATCAGTTGGCTTTCCAGCAGAAATCCCAGACTCCCCAAAAGCCATGTTTCTTTCTTCTTCTTTTAAATATTATATTATAAAGAAATAAAATAAATCCCAGAGAAAGTTCTGTGGATATACCAGCACCACCATCCACCCACCCATCCTTCTGCCACTGCTCACTTGATGTATATTTTACCATGAGAGAAGTTCTCCCGTCTGACCCGTGCACAGAGAGTTGAGATACTTTCTAGGCTAACTTGAGGAAGAAGCCTGAGGCAGGCAGGCAGATGATGTTGTTTCGGAGTTCAGTATTTATTGTCAGAGACGCTTGGCTTTAGTGTTAAACGAGGGGGGGGCTGGGAGGGGGGGGGGGGGGGGGGCTGGGGGCTTGATATACTATGTGCGGCGTCACACCCTGATAATAGCCGATCTACAAGCACACAACATGTCATGCTGCCAATTGTTGTGCGCTTGACAGATTGGCTACATTTTCTGTGTACAACACCGGCGTGCAGCAAAAGTGTAAATCTGGCCTAATTCTCTCTTCTTGGCTCTGTCTAAGACGGATGTGTCACCGTCGGACAATAATGGAGTGCAGAAGCATATATATATAGTATGAGTGAGTCCTGAGATGACAGAGCCCCCCGGCGTCCCCAAATACCCTCTTTGCTGCACCATGGCTCCCTGTCACAGTATAATCTGCCCCTCGGTGGCTGAAAGCCAAAGGGCCTGATCCTGATTTAAATTAAAACTCTGGTCTGGAGACAGAGCAAGATTTCATCCACAGGAAGAGACACTGGACACGGCACTATAGACACCAGAGGGGACTGTGAGTGTGAGGTCCATCGTAGGCACTGGGCAGAGCGCTTTTGGACAGATTGTTCTCTCCATCGGGGGAAGCATGCGATGGAATAGCCTGCAGGCAGTCACTCCAGGGAAAGCCCCACTACCTTTAAAACACAGCTAAAACAATGGTTAAAAAATGTCCCAAATATGTGAACCTATATAGATAAACCATAATTCTTTAGCTTTTCAGATGTGGGGAGGGGGGGGGGGGGGGGGATCTACGGACGGAAAAGAGCTCCTAGCAAAATCAGAGAAAGAGACATACTGTACACATGAGAGGAAGATAAATGGTAAGAAAAATATATATTTTCCCTGCTGCCTTCAATAGACAAAGAAATAGGCCAAGAAAAGAAAATCTATATTTTGACATTATAATGATGCATCTAAAATATATTTTTGAAAATGCATTTCCAGGGTCTAAAATGTTTCTTTGCAAGGTATGATTTATGACTTCTTATATATATGTTTATGATAACTGAATAAAATGCAGGGGTAAAGCGAATGAGGTGTGATGGTAAAGGGAGTATTTGTTAGGATAAATAACTTGAAAAATGACTCAGCTCTAAAGACAATTAGACCATGGTGTAATTCTCAGAAAGAATCCAAATCAAGGTAATGCAATTTACAATTGAAAGTGTGTGTCAGAGAGGGAAGTGTGTGTGTGTGTGTGTGTGTGTGTGTGCGCGTGCGTGTGTGCGCGTGTGTGTGCGCGTGTGTGTGTGCGTGCACGTGTGTGTGCGTGCGTGTGTGCGTGCGTGCGTGTGCAGTGTGTGTGTGTGTCTGTGTGGAAACTACAATGAGAGAGAGAGTGGAAGTCTAAGGCAATTAGTTCATTTGAATTTATAGAGCATGGGCCAGAGTGTTTTCGAGTGATAAGGCACACAAAGTGTGCAGCACGGGGAGAGACACCCTGCCTCGATCTTCCCAGGCACTATTAATACCACTGACACGGTATTGAACATTTGTTCCCAAGTAAGTAATTTCATCCTCAACACACACACACACACACACACACGCACACACGCACAAGCACGTGCACACGCACGCACACAATTATGCATGAACATACACAGCCATATACACACTCTGGCCTGAAGCACATTGCTAGCGTTAATGGTCTGTCTAATTCAAACACAACAGGATTAGTGTTGGAATAAGAACACATTTAAGGCCCCTGTGTTTACCAGCACTTTATTTCCAGGCTGATAGTTTGGATTTGTAAGAGTGATTTGGAGGGTAATCTTCCCTGCATTAAAAGGAGTAATTCTCCTAAGAACACATAATCACCCACAATGCAAAACCTGCGCTAAAGAGCCGCAGCCCCTCATTCATCCCCCTATCATGCTGAATGGGTGGGTCATTGGCTTCTCCCGGCTGTGTACAAATTAGCCCTCAGTGCGTTCCATTCTGGAATCGGTAACATAACATGCATAATTGCCATTCATTATGCCGTCTCCAGCTGACAGGCTACGTGATCGAGTGCATTTGTTCTCCCGGTGACGGAACACACAAAGCACTCGGTGCAGCTGCACACTGTGGCACATTGTTGCACCATGGATTTGTTCTGTTGCAATACCTATACTTTACCTCTACTTTACCAATACCTCTACTTTACCAATACCAATACTTACCACACCAGATTATTTCTGGAAGGAAATACATTTGCATATAACTTCAGTCTTCGGTTTGTCTATTCACTATTGCCTCAGCCTGTATTTGTTCATGGCCAGTTCAGCACAACCTTCTCCAGGGGACAGACACTTAGGAAGGGGCCAGACGTCCGTAGGGTGCATTTTTTTAGTCAACACCAGCAACACTGGGCAGGCTGATAACGCTGTGTGAACACATCTTTATAAATAAATAAAAAATACACCTTGAAACAGTTAACGCTGTTTGTGCTGCCAAAGCTAGAGGAAAACAGGGTTATATAAATAAATAAATAAACAAATAGTATGAAAAATGTGTGCCTGATAAAGACATTCTGGCTAAAGTGTTGCATGTATAAAATTGATACATGCAACACCTTGCCCAGAATGTTATTTTTATTTTTTTACCAGGCACTAAAAAAACATCTACACACTATTTCATTAGCCAATCAATTTACAATTACAAAGGGTTAGTTAAATAATGTGTAGATGTTTGATTCATTTTCTTTTATATAAAAAGGTTATAGCAGTCAGAAAGTCATTTTAATACCCTTATATTATAATGGGTATTATACACGTGTGCTGACAAAAGTGAATGTAAATATGATATAAATGTAAGAAATTCATGAATGTTCAATGTTCAATTAGGCCTTATTGTATCTATTGGCAAACGACAATGTTCAATGACCAATATGACAGTGAAGTGGTTATTAAATCAATTTTATTCATTCTATTCAATGTGATATTAAAAGGTATTTAATTGCATGAACATGGGGTGCTTGGACCCCATTGTAATTCGTTTCATTATTATGCATTGATAGTGCGCCATTGATATTAATTTCCTCCACTCTTCGTGTGTCTCTGCCCAGGTTACAAATGGAGGCTGACAGCCATAGAGAAGCAGTGTGAATTTGAACTGCTAGTTCACTCTGGCCCCTTTTCTGGCAACGACTAACTAAAACATCTACTGATGCACAAACTTGGATGTCGTAACCTGGATTCATTGGGTGTCTCTGGGTCTTGCAACAGACACCCTCCTCCAGGCGACCCCGACCAAGACTGATCAGACGCCGGCCTGAGTCCAAGTGGCATGCTACTGACATTCCACTGTCTCTTGGGTGCGTAGAGACAGTCAGTGGGGAAGATGGCCGATGAGATGTTGGCGACACTAGGAGGCTCCATGCGCTGTGGGCGACCTGGCGCATCCTTCGTCTGACCAGAAGTGCAGAATCCTTCTGTGCGTTGCGTCGTGGTATGTATAACTAATTCCCACAAACATTGGAAATACAGTTTTATGGTCATCATTTATTTAACACAATAATGTTATGAGAGCCTGCAAAACCTGTCAGTCCGTCACGTCACCATATATGGCCATCAGTCCGTCACGCTTCGTTACACATCTTGTCACCATATATGGCCGTCAGTCCATCACGCCTCGTGACACGCTCCATATATGGCCAGTACAGAATTCATTCCATATGTTGATTTGACCCCCATGCCAAAGCGCCAGCACTCGCCCAGCAGTCTACCGTCACCCAGGCGGATGCGTGCGACCTCAGGGCATCTTAATGGTATAGTATGTTCAGAGCAGTCACGTTTGTTCTTGCCTTTTGGTATAGTTAGAAGGTAAAACCAGCTTTTCCAAGGTGATATTTTCTTATGGCCTTTCTTTCACACACTCTGCATCAAAAACTGTTTCACTTTGAATCAATGAATATACTGTATGTTCAGTTTATCAACACTGAAATGAAAATGAATGGTATGTACATTCCATAAGCAGTTCTCCTTTATTTGATGTATTAAATAGCCTTTCTAACCAAGGTTTTCCAAGTAAATACACACACACACACACACAAAGACGAACACACACACACACACACACACACACACACACACAAAGACGAACACACACACACACACACACACACACACACACACACACACACACACACACACACACACACACACACACACACACACACACACACACACAGCCTTTCTCAACAGCCAGTTAAATTCAAGGCCAGGGATCCATGGCAACCCAGAGGCCTTGGATGTTACTGACGGGATCAGATGAATAAGAAGAGAAAAAGGAAAGACGGAAGTCAAGTTTTTAAAAAGCGAGAACAATTGAATCCTGGGTGAGGGCCAATGCTGTGGTGATGGAAGTGGGTGGATGGGTGGGGGTGGTTGGAGGTGACGACACTGAGAGAGGCTCTTGTTGAAGCTGCTGTGGGTGCAGATGGATGGTTTGTTAATGGTTCATTGGCTTTATGCGGCTCACAACAGCAGCCCTGCAAGTGTTTATATGTATAAAGAGTTGTTTTGTGGCTGTCCTCGCTCTATGTTTGCCCCTCTTATTTCTCTCTCCCTCTCTGCCTTACTCATCCCCCTTTCTCCATCACTTTCATCCTCCCTCTCTCACTCCCTTTTTTTTTGCTTCCTGCCCATTCTCTTTCCCCCTCCAGCTCCTCTCTGTGAGAGGATGTGGTGATGAGTCATCTCTTGCCCACTCAAGGAGGAGGGGAGGAGATTGGGGTCAGGCAGGTGACGGATTTGATTGTGAGACACATTGTAACGTTTTTTTGAATCAGATTGAATCGGTTGTGCAGGAAATGTGCTGTGTGCTCATTGTTTGAGAGCACAGCACACAGCACACTTTTTTGGATTCGACTTTCCTTTTCAGAATTTTTGGTCAGACTTTTATTGAAAGGATATAGCCCCGTTGAGATGCGGCATATCATTTTAGAGGGGGTCCTATACACAGGCAAAACATTACATACAACAGTAGACATACAATAGACAGTACACAGTACACAATAAAAATGTACAGAAAGCATTTTCTCGAAAGTAATTAAAACATTATACCAAACATACTTTCTCAAATTACATGTATGTTGGTTAGGCATCATTGCACATTTAATAGGACATGAATTCATATTTTCTTTACAAATCTACCTGATCTACCTTTTCTTTCTCTTTTTGGCTATAGTTTAAAAAATAATCCGTATCTTTGTCAGGACACACCAATCTTCTGTGTTCAATCTTCTTCTCCAGTTCAAGTCCCTGATTGGCCAACCCCACCTGTCAGTTGAAATGATCGGCCGACCTTCGCTTGTGCCGCACCGCATATAGCCAATAGTAATATAATGTGGCGGTGGCTCAGGGGTAGAGTGGCCGGATGGTAACTGCAAGGTTGCCAGTTCGAACCCGGGCTCCCCCAGAGTTAGTGTCGAAGTGTCCTTGAGCAAGACACTGAACCCCTAATTGCTGCATGGTTGGTGCCTTGCATGGTTTCCGCTGCCATCGGTGTATGAATGTGTGTGTGAATGGTACACACACATTCATACACCGATGGCAGCGGAAACCATGCAAGGCACCAACCAGCAATTAGGGGTTTGTCTTGCTCAAGGACACTTCGAGCAAGAATGGCACAATCTATGTAAAGCACCTTGGATAAAGGCGCTATATAAATGCACCATTTACCATTTAGTGTATAGCCTAAGTGACAGCAAGTGCAATGGAACAGAAAGTAGGCAAAAGCCAGTGGTCGAAAAAGTACTCACATGTTTGAGGTGCGGTAGACCCTTCAATGCATCTCTCTCTCTCTCTAGGTCGTCCTCAGATGAGCCCTCCATTGTCGCTTCCAGTCATCCCGGTTCTCCATACATCTGGCCAGCTTGTTGGTACTTTGCGCTCCTGCATCGTTCTTGAGTACATCCACGTATGTTAGTGTGGGACGTCCTGTCGGTTCCCAGAGCACCAGTTTGCTGGCTGGCAGTTCCTGATGTCTTTGGCAGTGTCCTGCTAGTCTCATTCTCCTGGCTGCTAATTTCTGGCTCACCCTTGGTATTCGCAAGTTGGTTACTGTTCTGTTCCCGCAACGTGTTGTATACATCCAGTATGTTAACGAAGTTAAACAGACAGCCAAACTCGTTTTTCACAAGCCAGGAAGCGAGCGGCCTTGCTCCTTTAATTAACAGGTGAAATGTACGTGTAAAACTGTAGCAAACAGAAAAACAGAAAAGACACAAATGTCTTAGCTATCATAGAAAAATCACATTATGAATTTAAGCTGGCAAATAAGTGCTAATATGAAATGTAAACACAATTACATGCAATCATATGCTGGTCAAACAAACATGTAAAGTTGCCATTATCATCATCATTTTTAACCAATGTGAATTATTGTCCAATGTCCATATGAATTTCCAAATAAACAAATCAAAACTGTTCACAGAAAGAGAATCATGTTTAAACTTACAGCCATTGCTTTCGAGGGTATGAAAAAAGGTAGAGATACAACAAACACGGTCACCATGTGCTTCTCTGCTTGTTCTCTAATGGAGTCTACATTCAGTACATTGTGTTCTGAAGCTTCTTATACCCACAATGCATTGCTAACTTCCTGCTACCATTGTAAGCCTATCAAAATAAAAGCATTCATCAGTTGACTACAAACAAGCAATGTAAACTTAACATTTAAACATGAACTAAAAGCATGAACTCAAACTGAGGGCAGAACAGTTACATTACATTGTATTAGGCTACTGCCTACCGTCATTGCGCCGCATTATCACGGCCTAATTAACTTTATGGTTAAAAACAAGAATGATACACACCATACTGACCATAGACAATATCCCCTTTACAGCTCTCTCTTTATTAACGAATATAATTCGCCACAATCGCCAGCCGCACGTAGGACTGGACAGAAAATCAAAAGTGCACAGAGTACAGACAATAGGCCATAGGCCTACTAATGAGGCTGTTGCGCTGCAACAAGCCAGCAGCTCGCATGATGCCCTCTCCACGCCGCGCACCGCGGCACGCATGAACAACAACAACAACACCATCACCGTGGACCCACGACCCACGTATGAACTAGAAAGTTTATAAGAAATGGCACGGCGGCCATCCTTGCAGGCAGTGCAGTAACAGAATGAGAATCCTGTAACCTGTTCATGTTATTTTGGGGGGCAATTAGCCCAAGATTTAGACTCTCGTAGAGTTTTTCCGATTCTGACGAGAGTCTAAGCGGATCGTCCAGAAATGTGTGTCTAGTTTTAACGTTTGTGCCTCAAAATCACTCTTACCTTGTACAAATGAAAAATCCAAGTTCCTGTATTTTTTGCCCCACTTGTCCGGTGGTTGTTCGTCAAACAATTACACCGTGTACGACCGTAGTTTTCAATAAAAAAGGTATTTTAATCCACCGTCCATACTCTGTCTCGGAATCCTCCATTGTAAATGCGCAACAGAACATTGGCCGCGCCCTATAGCGGCCAGGGTTCTGTTGCGCATTTACACTGGAGAGAAAACCAAGATGGCCGCAAGATTCCGAGACTTAGATTTTGCATTTGTACAAGGTAAGAGGGATTTTGAGGCACAAACGTTAAAACTAGACACGAATTTCTGGACGAATTTCTTTCGAATTTTTTTCGAAAGAAAAATGTCTTCGAAAAAAAACTTAAACAATTCATTAACTAGTACTCACCAAATGACGCCGCCACGGAGGATATACCATGTTTAACGTAATTCCAAAGTATTTAGCCTACATTGTTTAAGTCAAAGACGCATGTTTTTTTATGAACTTTGGCTAAAAGCATGTTGTTATTATTATTCCACCACGGCACTTCTAGTCGGCAAGAACTGACTGTCATGGCAGCTCGCTACAACCGAAACAGATCCTCTTCCTCTTCAAAATAAAAGCTACTTGTAACAATACTTTTATTTCTTAAGTGAACTTACAGGATGTAGTAGACGCAGGATGTATAGTAGCCTAGGCTACTACGCTATACTACGCTGCGCTTGGGGCTTGGGAGGATAAATCACACAGAAGGAAGGAGAAATAGACTCTGCGGGCAGTCGAGGCTTTATTATTTTTAAATCTTGCCAACAAAATTAACAGGGACACATTATAGCAACGGGATTACTTTTTTGGAAACGTAACTAAGTAACTAACTACTAAATTGCAAAACTAACTAGTTAAGTTATTCCGTTACCAATAAAAGTAGTCCGTTACATAACGCTGTTATTAAGCTATTTATTAAAGAGAGACAGGGAGACCCCTGTTACTGAGCAAAAACTCATAATGATTACTATCAGAGTATAGTGATTTAACCTTTTAACAAAAAACAAAAGTAGAAAGTACTCATTATACAAAATGTGCAGTATTTAAAGTATTAAAAAGAAAAGTATACAAATATTTTGAAAATAGCAAATAGCCGATCAAATAGCCGATATACAAGCTCAAATGCTTCGCATCTTGTAGATCGGCTATTTTCAAAATGAATATAGGGTTGAAGTTTTTAATGTATTTTTTGTCATAATAATCTAAATCTACAAAATAGTAACGAAAGTTTTCTAATAAAATGTAGTGGAGTAAGAGGACAATATTTGGACCTGAGATGTAGTGGAGTTGAAGTAAAAGTATTGGAAAATGGAAATAAGAGATCTCTATCTATAAATGCACATGTCTGTTTGTCGGTCTGACTGTGTTTTCCCCACATATCTCGAGATATATGCGCCCTTAGAATCTACTTAAGGGTGTTTTTAGGCCAGTCATCTGATCTGGCTCTGAAGCTTTCTCACTATTTCTATGAAAACAATTCTGGCAAGCTCACTCCTATGTTTTGTGTTTTTTCTCTTTTCCTTTGTTAAGCATTTTGTATTGATTGTACAGTTACGACTCTCTCGAAAACGAGATACTATACTCAATGGGGTATTCCTAAATATAGAATTTCAAACAATTGCTAAACCATATGATGTAATGTTAAAAGTGAGTACACTCTCACTCTCAGAGCTTTGTACAGCACCATTTCTAAAATTGGTTAGTAGCGCACATTAAGGCTGTTGAGTCTCCTGAGACGATGCCTGTGCGTAATTGCAGCAGATAACTTTATAAATAAAGTGCATATAAACACAGATGAACCATATTATACAGTACATAACAAATCACACTCATGAAATTAACTCATGTACTGCATCATAATGAAATACTTAATATCCAAGGTTAATAATTTCACTTGTAAACAGATTTATGCCTTCATGAAGTTAGAGGACCTTTTCCTTTCAACATTTCATTGCTTGATTCGCCTATAAAATCATTACTTTCAATGAATATTAATTTGTTATTTTCTGAGGCGCTCAAGCCCCTCCAGTGCCTGGCTGTTGAAAATCACATCATATACGGCTGCCAAGTCTATAGACTTTTCATTTATGTTTGTTTAGAGCACTTTTAACAAAAATCGAATGGCAGCCATGTCTAAAACGTTTGTTTACAGCACACACACACACACACACACACACACACACACACACACACACACACACACACACACACACACACACACACACACACACACACACACACACACACACACACACACACACACAAACACACACACACACACACACACATGTAGGCATGCACACTGAGAGGGAGAACGGGAGATAGAATGAGTGTCGAAAGGCTGCCAATAGGAGGGCAAGGAGAGAGAGAGAGAGAGAGAGAGAGAGAGAGAGAGAGAGACCTCCACCAGCAACAGCCCACAGCTGTCACCTCTTCTCCAGAGCTGCTGTGGGCCTGTGGTGAAGAGAGAGAGAGAGCACACTGGCCTAGATAACAATGACACATATCCATTTGGGGATAACAGTAACCTGTCTGTCTGCTATGTAGAGCAGGACGACCTATGGGACACTTAATTATGCAGCAATGACCAATAATCACCAGTGATATAAGGACATTTTAAAATATTTACATTTTCAGCGCATGCATTTCATTTACATGTAGTAGCCTGTGTGTGTGAGTGCTTGTAGGCTACGTACTGCCAACTGTATATTTATGTTGGTTTGTAATTCTCTGTGTCCATGTGCATTTGTCTATATAACACAAGGTGGTTTATATACACTGACGATGTCTGAGTGTGTAAGTTTACCTACAAGGCTACATGTGTATAGGTGTGCGCAGGCCGCAGAAGGCTAGACTGCATGTCCTAGCTTACCTGAGTGAACTGGGCCAGCTGTGATCGACTCCCTGTCCAGCGTCCTTCTTGGTTGAGGGGTAGGTCAGCCATGCCTTCTGTGGTCTGTGGGACAGAAGCTACATGTGTATCAGGAATAGCTGCACTACTCTTCTCAACGGAATAGCACTTTAACAGCATCATTTATATGACATGAGGGTCACTCATAGCTGGTAGCCTGCCCCAGCCAAGCTGTTTGATTTCTGGTCTAGATGGGGCGGATTAAAATTTGGGAGAAAAAAAAAGTGCTGAAACTTCTCCCACTGCAGCTAATATCATGCTTGCACAGGAGAGAAATGTCAGAAACAAGATTGTGTCAAAGGTCGTACATCAAACCAGACAACAGGTTATATTGTAGCCTATTAACATAATACTCTACCATACAGATTGGACAAAAAACTCTCAGATTTAAATGAACACTGAGGATTTTATTTAAAAAAAGAATGAATGAATGAATGAATGAATGAATGAATGAATGAATTACAAGAACGAAAGAATGAACAACTACTGGTTCAAAGTGTCATTCCATAATCCAAGCAGTTTGAGTTTCTATAATTTTGCTGCACCGTATCGTGAATGTGGTGTGATTCAGTAGAGTTTGTTATGCTTCTGGAGCTATCAATAGAACAGAAAACAAAGCTGTCAAAACACTGACAGACATCTAGACTGGCATTCCTGAAGACTATTTGATGATTTGATGGTTGTGTGTGAGTGCATGTGTGCATGTGTGTGTGTGTGTGTGTGTGTGTGTGTGTGTGTGTGTGTGTGTGTGTGTGTGTGTGTGTGTGTGTGTGTGTGTGTGTGTGTGTGCGCGCGGGTGCGCGTGTGCGCGCGCGCGTGTGTGTGTGTGTGTGTGTGTGTGTGTGTGTGTGTGTGTGTGTGTGTGTGTGTGTGTGTGTGTGTGTGTGTGGCTGGCTGTGTGTGTGTGTCTGGCTGTAGCAGTTACTCGCTCTCATTGATCTCCTGTCTCGCCTTTGTTGTCTTGTATTGCCTTGACCCAAAACAAAGCACAGGCCTAATGGAAACACACACAAAGCCCAGCGATTGTTTCAAGGCTCTGATTCAGGCTGATTAAACCCTTTGAAAAACACAAACCTTTCAGTTTTATCATATTCCCATTATTATTGTGTAAATACACACACACACACACACACACACACACACACACACACACACACACACACACACACACACACACACACACACACATACACACACACACACACACACACTCACACACACACTCACACACACACACACACACACACACACACACACACACACACACACACACACACACACACACACACACACACACACACACACACACACACACACACACACACTTTATTGAAAACAGTTTTGACTGTAGGTATAGCAAAAGTCAAAAAGCTATTTATTTTGTTTTCTCTATAGTATACATTTATTAAACAAATTCAAATATAAATCATGAAAAAGTTTATTTAAATTGAATTTATAGACCTCGTCTAGACATTTAAAAAGAGCAATTGAAAGAGTCGTCTTAGACCCCCGGACGGAGTATAAGTGAGCGCGGCGGCGGCTCTGTGAAAGAGTGCAGTCAGGTGTAGGCTGACCGATGAAGCGTTGAGAGAGGGATGAGAGTTGGTACCGGGCCATTTCTCAGCTCTCAAAGGACCATGGATCTTTTTTTCTTTTTTTTTTTTACAATCCCTTTCTGAGCACAGAAAAAAAGGGGCCAGCCATGGGTGAAGGAACCATGACCACGGCCCTCCGCCATCCCAAACTCCCCTTATTGCCAAGACTTCATTAACAGATATGGATCTCGAGGCTCGATAGGACTTGTTTTTGAGAACGTCTTAACCCCCACCCCCCATCCTCCCTGCCTTAGACTGCTATAGCCGTGGAGCAAGCTCCTAATCCCAGCCCCATTTCCTCTTGTCTCTGATTTTTGATAACATCAAGTAGGATTGGGATAAATCATGTACAATAGCGTATGTCTGGCCATTCCTCTCCCCTCTTACCTCTTCCTTTCCAATATGGAGAGGATGCTCAGCTCATTGGACCAGCTGGTTGCTTCAAAAGGAAGCATGGTTTCTTTGGCTAAAGCTCCAACAGTTGGCCATTGGCTGAAAATCAATAGATGAAATGAAAAAATATGAAAAAAAAAGAAAATGAAAAAACAGGTTGGTACATGTGAGCATGCTCCAAAAGCCTTGGCGAATCTGTCACCGTAGCTGTGCCAAAAAGATAACACGAGAGAGAGAGAGAGAGAGAGAGAGAGAGAGAGAGAGAGAGAGAGAGAGAGAGAGAGAGAGAGAGATATGATGCGAGATGAGGGGAGGGAGAGAAAGAAGAGGGTAGATAGATGGAGAGATAAGCAGTTTCAGCCTACTGTCTGTCATACGTATCTTGTCTGCAATATTGGACGAAGGTTGAGGGTCAGTCAATGATTTTGAGTCAATTAGCTGAGATATAGGGGAGGGGATAGACTAGAGTAAGGGAGATGGCAGCTATTATGACAAGACATCTTCACAGCTCATTTGCAACAAGGCAAGATGCAGCAGGCCGAGCTCGAAGCGCATGGCTGACTCAGCCGCTGCATGCCGATAAGAGAGCACCTACCCTGGAGAGTACATTCATATTATCCCCACTGATGTTGTCAGGGGAAGGGGCTATTGTCTGGGCCCTCGTGTTTGCCAGTAAACAGAATCCTGAGTCCATCCCTCATCAGCCCTCGTCACCGGAGACACCAGAGCGGTGAGGATGAGAGGACGGATCACCCGCGAGTATCACTGATAATTGCACATCCACCTCAGCTGAACATTAAAAGTATAAGGAAGAGAGCGGAGGAAAGAAAGCGTGCTTATTGGGCCACATTAAAGGCTGAAGACGCGACTAATGGCCTCTTATGAAGCTGCTATAACAGGGCCAAGACCAACACTAATAGTAAGTGTTAGTAATAAAAGGCAGCAGCTTTTTTCTTTCCAGCCCACACACACGGCCACACGGCGTAACAAGAACATCCCGCTTTGTTTCCTGTTTCTTTTTTTTTCCGAGTGAAGAACATTCGAGTGAAGAACATCACATTGCGGAGGCCGTTTGAATATTCAGTAAAGTGCCACTTTCATATTATTTGCCTGAAGAAACCGAGAGAAACACTTGACCCAGTCACGGAAGCTCCATCTGCTCCTTCAGGCCCACCTGTACTCACACACTGGCAGCTGTGCTGACAACAGCCCTTCCTTGCTGCTACTTCCCCATTAGTCCTCCCATCCTCCAGAGCTGGCGAAAACACATTAATGTGCAGTGAGACATATCATAATCAGCATCTGTTTGATGCCTGGAATGTGTTAGATATGATATCTGACATCCCAAAGGAATGTCCCCCTGTTGGTTTGTGTACGCATGTAAATCCACCATTCAAGTGATACTCACATTTCAAAATGGTAAACTAACTCTACTATCACAAATGTGGTTCCCCCTTTCCCCTAATATCAGAATGGCCTTTAAACCTGTGTCTAGTGTAACACAATTATATCATTGTAAATATTTACAATGCAAGTTTGTATAAATTATCTGTTTTTAAACACTACGCTTAAGGCCTATTCATAGTCTGGATTTTCGGTGGTGAGGTGACCACCGCTTCGGTGGTGAGCTGACCACCGGAGCTGAAATAACGTTGAGCGGTGGTGAGTAAAAACAGAGAGAGAAGGGCTGGAGCGGTGGCGGTGGTTTGCTCTTCACCGCGGCTCGTGACGTCATGTTGTAGTTTGGTGGTCACCTAACCACCGAAAATCCAGACTATGTATGAGCCTTTAGAGTCTTTTGGCACCTACTATAGAGGGTATGCTCGTGACATCATCATCACGCGCAAGTTATGCGGACCGCCTACTGAGTGGCAAAAAATCCCTATCTGATTGCATTAAACGACATTAATCAATGTTAAAATCACTTTGCCACTCACTTTGCCACTCAATTTGGCACTTGTGCCCATACCCCATAGAGTATATAAAAGGATAGAGACTGAACTGGCGCGAAGCTCCGCCCCCCCAGCTATTCATGTCAGTGGAAGTTGCTCAGTGGTGTTTTGAAGCACCCGGAAGACTGCCGGAAGTACCGTCTCATAACGTCTACTTCCGCATTTGACCACCAAATTTTGGTGGTCAAATGCGGAAGTGCAACCGAGCGCTCAATGTTAAAGCCCAGCTGCACGGGGTTTCCCAGTCATGAATCCACGGGTCCGCCTGTAGTCCCTCCTCCTACCACTAGGGAGGAGAGCTTCAACGTTGAATAGCCTCACTGGCCCCTTGCCATACCCTCTATTAGGAAAAGAAACACACCCGTGTGAACTGAGTGGTGCAACTGTTCACACACTACATCACACACTAACCATAGCAACCATGCTCATCTGTACGTGGCCCCACGTACAGGTACACACATACATAGATACATAGATACAGACAAAGCTGGTTATTGGAGTGGTTTGCACCACTCAAAAAACACACTCATGTGAAGTGAGGGCTGCAGCGAGAGCAGTAGTTATCAGCCAGATGACGTCTTACGTTGTCATTTTCTGCCCTAAACAAACATTAAAGTCCATAGACTTGGCTGGCGACCGGTTTATTAGGCTCTAAACAAACATTAAAAGTCCGCTGCCACATATGACGTAATTTTGGAAAGCTGTGCTAAAAAAAAAAGGAAATGTGTCGTACACAGATTTTGCAGGTCGGCTAAAGAAGATGACAAAACATGGTACTTGCCTCTACTGGTGTGAAGAAAATTGCAGCTGATTAAATTATGCTGCCCACAAATGAAATAATTTGTGGGGGATTACAAAAAAAATATGTTCACTAATATATCCATTATTAGATGAATTAGATACAATGTACAGTTGTTATAATTGGAAAATGGCAGTACAGTAGAGAGAGGTTTTTACATGTGGTACTGGTAACATGCTGTTAATCAGACCTCTGCAGGAAATGGTTAATTGTCTGCCTTAATGCTACAGGAAGTCCAGTATCAAGGCTTTAAATACAGCCTTGGAGTTCCCGTCAGTGTGTCATGCCAATCAATGGCCCTGCAATCACAAAGGGGTCATACTGTAATTTCCTTTTTGTCTCAAAATAGCCACAAGAAGTGTCACTTTTGTACAGCAACATAGAGGCTTTGAATGACATTTGTTGGCCTGCATGTCCACAGCACGACAACGACTCGTGAGTGGTTTACTGAAGGGCCGGTTATAAAGTCATAGTGACACACAGACACCACCAAGACTTATTTATGGCAACTGGCCTTTCCACTCACTCACTGACGTCAGGATGATTCAGATGCAGCGTGTGTGTGTGTGTGTGTGTGTGTGTGTGTGTGTGTGTGTGTGTGTGTGTGTGTGTGTGTGTGTGTGTGTGTGTGTGTGTGTGTGTGTGTGTGTGTGTGTGTGTGTGTGTGTGTGTGTGTGTCGTGATTAAAGGCACGGTACTGCCTACAACATAATACTATAGTCTTCTGTCAATTAAGGACAAGCTTGGGTTACACAATCTGCAGGTGAACACATAATGACCGCATAGAATTGTGGTAGCCTATGCACTGGCCTTTACCCCTTCAATGTGAAGAACTGAGAAAGAGCATCAAAGAGTGGCAGCCTATTTGACCTGCACAGAGACCCACTGTGGGGTATAATGCAGCATTGTGCTCCAGTCACTTAAAGACCCATTCATGCAGATGCTAAGTAAATGCATAGAGTAAAAAACACAACGGTGGAATTTACAATATTGCTTGATGCCGTTTTAGACTAAGTAGGTTACATGCTAATGGCAAATGGTTGAACGAGAAGAATAAATGGCAGCTCAGAGTGTCTCCGATTAGAGAAATACAAACCAAAGGTTTTTTTTTTATTTTGTATAGCCTCCTTGATCTCCCCATAAAAATAGTGTTACTCAAAATAAACTAATTAAAAGGATAAGAAAAGAAAAAAAATATGTATGGAAAAGCCTCAGTATATCAGACATTCATATTGTTTCATTTCAACGCTTTTGTATTTTGTCTCCCTCTCTCTCTCTCTCTCTCTCTCTCTCTCTCTCTCTCTCTCTCTCTGTCTCTCTCTGAAAGCAGAATGGCTGGTCAGCAAAGCCCTGTATCACTGCATCGCATATATGCTCCTTTGAAAGAAATTTGCATTGGAATGAGCCCTTGCAGAGACAAGTCAGGCAACCACTGTAATGCATTACTAAATTAGCCCTAAACACTACACAAACCATTAAGAAGCATGTAAAAAAAAACCTATAAGGAAGCAGAAAAGATACAGACTGCAACCAATAATTGAAGTAATTGCGATGACTGCTATCAGCCTGTGCTCAGTCTTTGCCAGACGAGCCGGTGGGAAATTATGTGCACACTTAATAAACAGGTTCAGATACTACGCTATACAACTAAAGAAGCACTGGTATCATCAAAGAAACGCTTAGCTTTAGCTCCAGCCAACAGAGGGTTAAACCTTAGCTGCAGAAATTCACTGCAGTCCAAAAGCATTTGGCTGATAGCTACTGAACAGCACAATCCATCCGTGCCATTACACTGCTATCCCTGGACAAAACAATAAGAATATTCTCTTTCTAGATTTTATCTGTGTCTTTGTGTTTGATAATCTGGACATATTCCCTTTATTGCATATAACATTTGGCACAGTATAAATTGGAACTATAAGAAGCATAACCGTTGGGAGTAACATAAATGTGGGGCTGTGTTTGAAATTGATGTCGGTATAAAGTTGTTTTTTTCCTTTTTTTCCCTTTTTTTTTACTGCATCCTAAATAGCATGGCCAAAACAAAATCAAACAAAAAAATAACTATATCTAGACAGGACATCCTTTGTTTTTCAATCATTTATCAATCACAAAAGCAGTTCATTATCTTTCTGTTTTAAATAGAAGTCACCAGGTATTAGAAAATAGTTTGAATTTACTTTCTTTTCTAATATAATCTGCATCTCTCAACACTGCCTGACAGTAGGTTGATTTGTATATATATATATATAGATATATATGTATTTTTTTCCATATTCATATACTTATGTATAGGCATGTACACAAAAGAAAGAAAGAAAAAAAAGACTGTCTGTTTTGCACATCTGTACAAAAAAAAGGTACCGATTTTTTTTAGTTTTTTAGTTTGTTCTTTGTGCATTCTATTGCAAGGACTGGTGAGCAGAGAGGCGGAGAGGAAAGGGTAATGAGCCAGAGTCAGAGATATATCCATAGTCAGCGTTATTTAGATTTGGGTCTCTTGAACCTTCTCCTTAGCATGAGAAGTCTTAATGACGTAGGGCTCCGCAATGGTGCTGATGTGGCTGTGGTGCTGCTGTCTGACGGAACGGTGCAGAGAATTGCCCTGCAGGTTGTTCTGGGTCCAGTGGGCCCCGTAGGGCCCGCGGCGGGACGACGACGACGAGGAGGACACGTAGCCGGGCTTAAACAGGTTGCTGTTGTGTTCCACCAGCGTCGGCAGCATCAGTCCGGTCTCGTCGGAGCCGCTCGACCCGGACGTGGGCGGCGGCACCGGAGGAACCTCCTCCTCCACCTGTATGATCTCTATGGTCCTGGCGGCCGCCACCGTGCTCCTCTGCTGGTGCCGCTTGCGCAGCTTGTAGAACGCTATCAGCATGGCCGCCGCCAGCAGGGTGACGGCCACGAAGCAGCCGATGATTATCTTGGTGGTCTTCATCACCTCGTCCAGGCTGGCGGCCGGCCCGCTGGGGGGTGGTCTGGCCGTGGGCACGGACACCTGCCGGGGCGTCTGCGTGTTCTGGAGCAGCACGGTGGGCGTCGAGATGAAGACCGGCTGAAAGACGGAGGGCGATGCGGGCACGGTGGGCTTGGGCTTGGGGGTCTCCTCCGCCGTGGGCTCCAGGACCTCCACGGTGACAGTGGTGAAGTAGGAGAGGTTGGAGGTGTTGAGCTCGGCGTTGCTGACGTTCAGGTAGGCCGAGGCGTTGGAGTTTCCCGCCATGTTGGTTACCATGCAGGTGTAGACGCCTGTGTCGGACGGCAGCACGTTGGAGAAGTTGAGCGTCCCATCGTTCAGAACTGATATCCGTGGGTGGGCCGAGCCGTGGCTCAGCACCGTCCCGTTGGGCAAGAGCCACCGCACGGAGCTCATGGCGGCCGTGCGGCACTTCAGCTCCGCCACCCGCTCCGCCGAGATGTTCAGGTCTCTGGGCGCGTCCAGTATGAACGGCGCGGAGCACTGGAAGGTGGTCTGGTCCACCTCCACCAGGTACCGTCCCCTCATGTGGGCCGGGGTGTGACAGCGTCCGCAGCAGGTGGAGTTGGTGGGAATGTACTCTCGGAGCCACCAGGACAGCCACACCACGTCGCAGTCACAGCGCCAGGGGTTGTGGTGCAAGTGCAACTCCACCAGGTATTGGAGAGGCGTGAAGAGGTCGTGGGGCAGAGACGAAATGTTGTTATGGGCTAAATTCAGCTCCACCAGGGCCGTGATGTCATCAAAGGCATTCCTCTCGATGGTAGTGATTGCAGAGTTCATAATCCACAGTTTGCGCAAGGACTTGAGCCCACGGAAGGCCCCGGGTTTCAGTTCAGGGAAAACGTTATCTGATATCTCCAGCTCCTCCAAGCCCACCAGCGGAGACAGGTGCGGGGATTCCCTCAGGTTGCACATCCCCAGGTTGAGGTACTTGAGGTTCAGGAGGCCCTCGAAGGCCCCCTCGGAGATGTACTCCAGCTTCTTCAGCTCCCCGAGGTCCAACCTCATCAGAGAGGGGACTCGGTTGAAGGCATAGTAGGGGATGCTCTCGATGGGATTGTTCCTCAGCCACAGCTCCCGCAGCTTGGACAGGTACTGGAAGGCTCCGCTGGGTATAACCGTCAGCCGGTTGTCAAACAGCTCCAGGGTGTTGAGGCTGGTCAGGCCATTGAAGGCCCCCACCTCAATCTGCCGGATGGCATTCCGGCCCAGCTGCAGCACCTCCAGGTGATGCAGGTGCCTGAAGGTGTCCGCCTGGATGGTCTCTATGCTGTTTTCCATCAGGTTCAGGTACCTGGTGTTGGTCGGTAGGTTGGGAGGCACCCGGACCAGGCCTCGGCGGGTACACACCACCTTGCTGAGCTGGTTAGTGCAGGAGCACACACCCGGACAGTTCTGTGGGGCGGCCGGGCCCGATACGGGGCTTGTGGCCTGGCACACGCTGAGAGCTGACACCATGAGGGCAAGCACGGCGAGCAGGACTGCTTTCCAGGTAGGCTGCAGAGAAACCCGGCCCAAACGACTCATGGTGTGGAGGGCTCATTATTCTGCATGGTAGGGGGAGACGGCACACACCGGAGGACTGACCACCCTAGCCTGGCTGGAGCAAGTTGAGGCTCCCAGCTTCCATCGACAGCACAGGGATATGCTGCGCAGAGAGAGAGAGAGAGAGAGAGAGAGAGAGAGAGAGAGAGAGAGATGGAATAAGAGAGAGGGATAGATTAATGTCAGAGCAGCAGCAGAGGAAAAAGATTGCAGCAATAAAAAGGAGAGGCTGAAAAGCAGTATCAATCACCTACCTCATTAGTTTGAAAGTGGTCCTTTTGTGTCTTTCTGAATGTTACAAATTGTGATCATGTATCAGGTCCATTTATAATTCCCATGGAGAGATGTGTAAAATAGATGTTTTGTTGTTTCCTGTCTCTGGAAAAGTGGCCCTCGATTAACCAACGGTACAAAATGGCTCCTAGTATGAGAGAGATTGAGAGTCGCATGGAAAGCCCCTCAGTGGCAGAGGTAAGGCCAGGCAGGCTGGGCAGGTGCCCGGATTCCTTCTGCCCCCAATAACTGCCCCTCTGTCAGGCTGCAGACTCCAGAACGCAGCTCCGCTGTGGATGAATCACAATGATCCATAATAGGGCTAAACCAGAGCGAAGAGGGGGGAGAGAGAGAAAAGAAAGTGAAAATGAATTAAAAATCCCCAGTTCTGTCAGGTCCTGATGCATGTGCTAGCCGGCTGGCGGGCTTGCAGCTCGGCTGGTCGCCTGCTCAGTGAAGAGACCTCCCCTCTCTGTGACTTTGCCAAGGGCTAGTCCGTCGCTGATTAGCCCCTTTCTGATGGAGACCGAGAGAAGGAGAGCCGAAAAAGGACTCCTGGCACAGTCATCCTCCCGTCTCCTCTCCTCTCCTTCCCCGTCTCCTCTCCTCTGTGTTCCTCCTGCGTTGTTGGGCTGGCCCTGGTCGCAGCAGCTGCAGGCTGCCGTGTGCACAGTTAGCACTAATCCGTCTATTCCTCCTGGGGGGGTGGGAGGGGGAAGTGAGGAGGAGGAGGAGTGATGGGGTTGGTGGGGATGGGTGGGAGGGAGGTGGTGGGAGAGATGGTGGCACTGAAGAAGCGGGAGGGTGGTGGGGGTGGCTGGAGAGGGGGAAGCGCCGCTTGCTTGTCGGAGCTTCGCAAAAAGGCTTGTCGGAGGAGGAGGAGGAGGATGAGGAGGAGGAGAGGAGGGTGAGAACAAGAGAGAAGCGCTCTCCGGTTCTCCTCCTTCGTAGTAGTGGTAGTGGTTAGCAGTGAAGGGGGGAAGGAAAGCGGAGGATGGTGCCGGGAAGGGAGAGCAGCCTCCGAGTCTGTATCCACAACACAGGTATATATCGAGGCTTCCTTTCCTTCCGGCTCGCTCACCTTGTATCCCCCGTTTGGGCTGGCTCTGTCTCAGTCTCAATCTCTCTCTCACACTCCCGCAGAGTTCTTCCCCCCTTCGCTCATGTGTTAGTTTATCTCCGAGGGCTGAGGTAGTAAGTTGTGGCAGTTAGCCCTCAGTGTGGGTGTCAGACTTGCGGCTGGCTGGCTGGTGGGCTACTGCAGTAGCCAGTCTAGTACACACAGAGAGAGAGCGAGGGAGAGAGAGAGAGAGAGAGAGAGAGAGAGAGAGAGAGAGAGAGAGGAGAGAGCAACACTGACAGATCAAGAGCAAGGGAGAGATAGAGGCAGCGAATGGGAAAGACAGAGAAAAAGAGAGTGTGTTTCTTGTGTGTGTGTGTGTGTGTGTGTGTGTGTGTGTGTGAGAGAGAGAGAGAAAGAGAGAGAGATAGATGGAGAAGAGGAATGCAAGCGCTCAAACAGGCAGCCCACCGTCACAGCAGCAGCCTGAACAGTATTCCACCCCCCCCCCCCCACACACACACGCATGCACGTGCGCACGCATGCATGCACGGACGCACGCACGCACACACGCACAGTCGCACGCACAGTCGCACGCGCGCACACACGCGCGCGCACACACACACACACACACACACACACACACACACACACACGTCACACACACACACACACACACACACACACACACACACACACACACACACACACACACACACACGTCACACACACACACACACACACACACACACACACACACACACACACACACACACACACACACACACACACCCGTTTGCCTCTTCTTCTTTTCTTGTTTATTCTCCAATCTCCCTCTTGCTTTTTTCTTGCTCTACCACCCCCTCCCTCCCCTGTTCCAACGTGTGTCAGTGTTGCAGGCAGCTAAGTCTCTCTCTCTCTCTCTCTTTCTGCCCCCTCCCTTTGTCCTTCAGTGGGAACGTGAATGTACTGCTGACGCACTCCCCTCAGCTGCTCAGCCAGCCTCGGAGCAGTGCATTGGTTTGATGCAGTGTTCCTGTGTATTAACACATTCAACACACCCCTCCTCCTCCTCCTCTTCAACCCCCCCCCCCCCCCCGCCCCCACCCCCATGTCACTAGTAACTCCACCTTGCTCAGTATCTTCACCTGGCTGCGCCTCATCACATTCCAGTTTAGACAGATCTGATTCTCTCTCTCCCTCTCCCTCTCTCTCTCTCTCCCTCTCTCTCTCTCTCTCTCTCTCTCTCTCTCTCTCTCTCTCTCTCTTTCCCCTGCAGTCTTTCTTTCTCACCCCCCCCCCCTCTGCTTTTCCTTTCTTTTCTTTTTCTCCCTTTGTTCTCTCCCTCTCTGTCTCTTAATACCTGCCTGTTGGCCCCCTCACACCCCACCCTACCCTACTGTCACACCCCACCCTACCCTACTGTCACACCCCACCCTACCCTACTGTCACACCCCACCCTACCCTACTGTCACACCCCCTACCCTACTGTCACACCCCACCCTACCCTACTGTCACACCCCACCCTACCCTACTGTCACACCCCACCCTATCCTACTGTCACACCCTACCCTACTGTCACACCCCACCCCACCTCACCCCACCCTACCCTACCCCACTGTTACACCTCACCCCACCTCACCCTATCCTACTGTCACACCCCACCCCACCTCACCTCACAACACCCTACCCTACCCCACCCTATACCCTACTGTCACACCCCACCACACCTCACCACACCCTACACTACCCCACCCTACCCTACTGTCACACCCCACCACACCTCACCACACCCTACCCTACCCCACACTACCCTACTGTCACAAACCACCCCACCGTCCCACCCTACCCTACTGTCACACCCCACCCCACCGTCCCATTCCACCCTACCCTACTGTCACACACCACCCCACCGTCCCATCCCACCCCGGCTCTGGCTGTTCCCTGAGGTTAATACCTCTACTCCCCCATGAAAGCCAGACAGAGACAGAGACAGGGATGTGTGCAGTAGGTATAGGTTCGATTGTTCAACTAGAGGGTTCCAGGTTATCTCTCTCTCTCTCTCTCTCTCTCTCTCTCTCTCTCTCTCTCTCTACCTCCCCTTGAGCACAGCAGCAGTGTGCCAATGCTTTCCACTACAATATTCCTCATGCTCTTGTTTGACACTGACGTTTTTCCGCCTCAGGCACTATGACCACTGGAACCATTCGGGGAATATGTGTGTTCTTCATTGTGTGTGAACGTACGTGTGTTCTTCATTGTGTACGTACGTACGTACGTACGTACAGTACGTACAGTACGTACATACGTACATACATACATACATACATACATACATACATACATACATACATACATACATACATACATACATACATACACATGTGTGTGTGTGGAGGAGGGGGGTGGCGTGCGGGTGGGGGGGGGGGTCGTTATCCGTGACATCATAAGTGGGCTGAAACGCTGACTCGGCTTCTCTCTCTCCGTCTGCTGGCCAGCCTAGCTCTTCTTTGGGGTGGGGGGGGCAATGAAAGAGCCAAGAGCTTGCACACAGTTATCTCTGAAAAGCAGCGAGGAAGACTGAAGAAGGGATGGGGAGATGGAGAGAGCAAGATATATCTATTATAAATAGACAGAGGAACGAACGGGCGAGGAATAGAAGGAGGTACTAACTCCATGTCCTTGGTGAGATGTGGGTGCATGGGTGGGGTGGGGGTATAGGCATAGGAAGAACGTACAACAGACGGAGGAGTGAGATGGAGAGGGATGGAGGGCTGGGAGGGACGCACGGAGACGGATTGGGGGAAGGTAGCAAACGGCCAGCCTTCTCTCCATGATGGTCGAAAGACATGAAGGGAAAAAGAAGGATTGGAGCTGAGGAGGGATGGTGTGGGGAGGCGCGCTGATAGTGTCGGATTAAGCATCATTTGAATGCAGGAGATGGTAGTCTGTCTCTCTGCTCTCCCCGTTACCTAATGACCACCCACTTTCCCCATTCCCTCCTCCTCCTCCTCTCCTCCCTTCCACCTCTTCTCACCAGCCATATATTATAATGTATAGTATTTGTTCTCGGGGGGCTCAAGGGTGCAGTAAAGATCCCCTCATTTCGCAACAGACCAAGACCGTTTTCCTTCATGCCGGCCAAGAATAGATGTGCATGCCGCCTTCAATTTCAATTTCAATTTGGGTCAATTTGTGAAATGAGTCGGACATGATTGGAATCGAAAATTCCACGATGTAAAAAAGGGACAAAACCGTAATATTCGGCTAAATTGGATCATGAAATAGGGAAAAATATGACTATTGACCAGTTTACATAAGTACAGCATGCACTTGATGTCATGAAATGTCACCTTGGTAGAGGTTACCTTTCCATGATGCAACTCCAAATATTGTGAGATATGAGATATCTTAGTTATTATTGTTATTATTGTTGAATAAAAATGTAATGAATACATAACAAAAGTATCATCAAAGGTAGGCTCCCCATTGACTTACATGTGAACACAATGTGAATCAGGTCTCAAAGTATCTTTATCCAGATCTTCAAATAGTAAAATCAACAGAATATTGGGTTGGGTTTTGTAAGGTTAAATATTGTCAGGATCCACTTGCATTTGTGACAGAGTGACTTTGACACCTTGCAATGTACTGTATACAACGCAAGGCAAGGTAACTATTATAATATGTCTTCTAAATCCTGGCAGTTTTCTGAATTACCTATGTTTCTATATCAGTGGTGCTCAATATTTCCTGCTTGTACATTATGAGTTAACCACTTAAGACCTATTTCAAATATAGTGCAAATAGAAGATCTACAAGGTAGAGCTTTGTGAGCAAGACTTTTGAATACTCAAGTACATATTTGACAGACTTTCACTTGTAGTTGAGTAACAAGGAGTATTTATACTTTAAATAATGGGGTTGAATACTTTGTAAACCACTGATTGGAGGATCTGCCGATGGCCTTCATACGTATTTTGTTAAATAAAACATCGATTGTGCTAAATAAATAATCATGCCGTATCGCCTGCATACCAAGGGAGGAGATAGATAGGCCTTTATCTTCCCCTTGTGTTTACCGGCAGCAGAGCACACATCTAGGATGTGTCATAATAGCAGACCTAGGGCTCCCATAGAATCATTAACTTTTCTTTGTCAGATTAATGAAGCAACAGGGACATATGGCATACAATCTTTTTGTATACAATCAGTAGCAAAGGCATTCAATAGGCGTGCTTTTATTTGATTATAGTACAGTATGTGGAGCTTAAAAGAAAAATGTTGTTACTTGTTCCTTTATGGATGCTTGCATTTACTGTACCACGCTTCTGTTTCACATCATAAATAGTGCATGTCTCATTTAAAATGTTTGCTTTGTGTGGCTCGGACCCATAATAAATCTGCTAACGGATCATTTATGGATGTCTTATAAGGAAACCGGATTAATGTTCCATGGATATGAAAGGTAAGCACAAAATAGTGTGGAAGTGCTGCTGAATTCAGTCGTGTGTAATTTTTCGACGCAGAGCGATATAAAACCTTATAGGAAACACTTCACAAGTGGACTGGATTGTTCCCGCTGTGAGCTTTGACATGAACACTACTTGAACAGTAGCCTGCTGTTAATGTCAAAATGATTAGCCAGGAGTGTTTTCCTTTACAAATAATGCATACCACAGAGTATTAGTAGATGGATCATTGTTAGGTGAATAATGCATGCAGGCTCTGAGTAGCATACAGTGGAATTTTCGATTTGTTGAATAAATACAATATTACCAAACAGCAGAGAGTAAACTGACTTATAGCATGCCATACATTATAAACATTGGAGCATCGGTGCATGCGGGGGCGACTGTGGCTCAAGAGGTAGAGCAGGTCATCCAATGATCCATGGGTCGGCAGTTCGAATCCCGGCTCCTCCTGTCTACATGTCGAAGTGTCCTTGGGCAAGACACTGAACCCCAAATTGCTCCCGATGTGCTGGTTGGTACCTTGCATGGCTTCCGCCGCATGGCTTCCGCCGCAATCGGTGTATAAATGCACCATTTACCATTTTATTTACCATGTTTGCCCCTTCTATAGCCGTCCTCCGCTTATTAGACATGGTGCTATAAATGTGAAGAGTGGTGGGTGCGA
The DNA here is from genome assembly GCF_951216825.1 of Electrona antarctica. Lineage (NCBI taxonomy): Eukaryota > Metazoa > Chordata > Actinopteri > Myctophiformes > Myctophidae > Electrona > Electrona antarctica. The sequence continues at coordinate 38,693,990 of NC_136810.1, forward strand.
GGAAGAAAGAAAGGGAAGATGAGGGAAGAAGGTGAAGGAGATACCTATTAGTTAACTCTTTGAGAGTTTCATGGATTTCTATATAGTTTTTAGACTTCTCTATGGCAGAATGGCGTTTTTGAATGATTTATTGAAAATTCTCTGTTGTGAATGTGTGACAACGAAAGACCTTCAGAGAAAGCTTGGCTTGTCTGCTTCCAGGAAAAAAATGAACTGAGTTGATAAAATGTTTAGTTGTGGTGTTGGAAGCCATTTAAAAGAGCCTGCATTTACACTGGGTAGTGTTTCTAGGACAACAAAAAAAGTTATGACCGGTTGAAGTTTTATTTTCTAAATAACTTTTTTTCTGCTGGGCGTACATAGCCATGCAATATCTCATTTTAAAGGGTGAGTTGTCTAGTTCAATTAAAATAAAATAAAAAGTTTCTCACATGTACCACTGTAGATATTTTGCCATCTATAAATAGCATGGTCAGTCATGATCAATCTGACCTATCCAGCTAAAAGTCCCCCTAGCTCTGAAATGGAACATCATATAAACTCAATTCTTTTTTGGGGTAAAATTAGACATTCTAACGCACATTTTGATATATACCATGTTTACATAGTCTTACCAGTACCGTGTCTATTCATGCATGTATCTCAAAAACCTGTTGTGAAGAAACAGTTTTGATAAAAAACTCATCCAAGGACATTGTTTTGATATGACTTTGTGCCCATGATATGTATCAAAATATAGACTTGAATGTATACTGTATTATAACAAAAAAATTGGGTTCTTACCATCTACCGTTACAGAGTAAATCACAGTTGAAACTCGCTTAGTCAAACCATAAACCTCAGACTAGTGAACAAAATAGCCATGACAGGTCTAACTCATTGTAAAAGCTTGTCTTTTATTTTTTATGACTACTAACATAATACAATTATAATAAATATTACAGAAAATAAATAGGCCTACATACAAAACAGTTGTCCCCAAACTCCCCAGTGTCCCCAAACCACTGCATTCCAGTTGTTCTTGACGGTGTGTGTGTGTGTAGGCTAAATTTAAAAAAAAACAACAACTGAAATGAATGAATGCATCCGGTTCAGTGTCGGAGAACTCCATCGCAGTCTTGACTCTTCGTCTTCATCATCATCATCATCATCATCATCCTCCTCCTCCTCCGATGCCAGTTCTAAATATATAAAAATAAACATTTAGCTGTAGTCAGCCCGGCCAATAGCCAGTTGGGGGGGGGGGGGGGGACGTAGGCTATCTGACATCATCGTCATCATCATCATCACACGGAGACACACTAAACAATGTACAATCATGATTGTATACAATATACAATGAATGCAATTATCATGCAAGCTCAGACGTCAATGAAACGTCATACAGATCTTATATAATACGCTACTGTTAGCTTCACTCCCCGTCCCCCCTCCGATCCTTGTAGCAACGTCATCATAACCACGCGTTGCTTCAGTAAACGATGCATGTTTGTTCTCCGTCTTTGTAGACAGTAAATAAAAGGAGCGAACATTACTCTAAAGATCAGATCGCCTATAAGGCACGCTACAATATAAAATACTTGTACTGCCATGCGTGCATGCCTGCTACGATACATTTGTACTGCACAAACCAACCGATCGACACCAACCCCCCCCTCCAGCCCTTAGCCAGCACCAATGCACCGACCAACACCATTAGCCAGCACCTTCGGTGCTGGCTAATGGCTGGGGGCCATCGTGGTGAGTCATTCTGGCGTCATGATCTGACTAGTAGTAGTAATTATCCAAGCATCTATTTGTAGCGATCATCTTATGATTTCTGATCACTATAGAAGGGCATTTTCTACAATAAGATTACCTCAAAACATTCCGGGTTGATCGTCTTCTTCAATGGTTTCCCGGTATAGCTCATCGGACGACGATGGGGAGACAATGAAAAAAGGAGGGAGGGAGCAGCGAGTCTCGCTGTAAGCACTGGACCAGGGCTACTCCGCCTGGAGAAGGCGACTGGGACGCGTATGGATCAATACTACTACCACAAAACTCGCTCAAATAAATAGTACTGCTTTCAACTTTTTCTGCTAGAAAATCGCTCGGGCGAGACGGCAAACAGGCAAAACAATGAAAACTATGAAGACTCCCTCTGCCCCCACTGTTTACAGGGGGTGGGACCAGCTTCCAATGGCAACACGTACACGTGTGTCACGTGACACGGGTTTTCTGGGTAATGTAGTTGGAATATAAGCTCAGGAATTTAAACAGCGCTTCGGAGCATATTAATATGTTTAGATTCATCAAAAACTGTGAAGACGCCAATTGGCGTCATTGATCATTTACGGAATTCTGATGAAGACGCCAATTGGCGTCTTTCATCTTCTAAGGGTTAAGGTAGTGTAGGCAGGCCGGGCCTGCTAATTGATGGCCATGGCTGTAGCTGCTGGGTTAATGGTATTACAGAGACCATGAGCATGGAAAAGGTCAGTTAGCACACTGGATATATGCCCCCCCTTCACCACCACCACCTCTCTCTTTTACTCTCTCCACAGTTGGGCTGGTGAGCTAGTGTGGGTGTCAAAGGGTGAGACGTGTCAGCCATGGCCCGTTAAATACCTCTGCTCGGCGTTCCATCTGAATAATGGGAAATGAGCCTTAGGCAGACGATTTATGGCCATTTGAGATGTAATACATATTGTGGCGATACGTTTTTCTTTTTTTACACATTATGTTGCAAAAATTCCAACATGAAGATATGTATACGGTAGCTGTCCATAGAGCACCGAAGTTTGACGTCAATATCGGTATCCACGGGTTCATGTATTTGCATTGTAATCCCAATAGGGGGATTTTAGATCGCCTCATATAATAACTGTGTTTGAAAAATAAACAAATCATCCAGGCCGCTTCACTCATACGGATATGAAGAATCAACTGACTGTGAGAAAACGCTATTGTTACTGCAACTACATTAGTTACATTTTCGCTAGAAACAGACTGTATCATATACAGTATGAGTGACTGACTGTCGCAAACGATACAGAGACACCTCCCCGACAATAACTCTGAGACAGCTTAGTTTTGGACCACAATGCTTATATGAAACGATTTTAAGATGACCCCATGTTATTCTCCATAGAGAAATTACTTCCGTGAACCAGGGGAATCGAGGGGATGAGCGAGTGACGCCAGGACTTTGGCGCTCTACAGGCTTTGGTATAGACTATAGAGGGTATGCGTGTGACATCATCATCAAACCCGGAAGTTATGCAGGAATGCCTACTGACTGGCAAAAAACTACTTTCCGGTGTTGACAACCCATGCATTCAAACAGAAAAGTCCTATCTGATTGCATTAAACAACGTTAAACAATGTTAAACTCACTTTGCATGTTGCTTTGCCACTCGATTTGCCACTCGATGTGCCATTCACTTTAAGCATGCGCATACGCTCTATAGGTCTTAGGCTAGTGCCAGTGTTGGGCTGTAACGCGTTACAAGTAATGCCGTTACTGTAATCGGAATTCCTTTTCCAGTAACGGAGTAACCTAACGCGTTAGTTTTGCATTTGAGTAATTGGTTACCGTTTCCAGAACAATGGCGTTACTTAGTTACAGTACATTTAAGACCTATATTTCCATGTTCCTTCTGTTGCCACAAAGTAAAAGGAAAAAACAATCCAAAGCATTTGCACTGTTTCCCGATAAATTAATGAGCTCGTGTCTCAGCCAGCAGTCTGTGTTGATTGCGTAATCATTCTATTCAATAGGTCACCATTTTTGGTGTGACTGACGGTTTTATTGGTTTTGTTTTGTATTATTGTATTACATTAATTTGTCGCATAGGCTGTGTGACATGGAGAGAGGACAGAGAGGTTATCCTTTAGTAAGGTACTCGTGGAAGTATTCACATTCATTTTGGATTTGTTGGTGAAAGGAGAATAAGAACGGAAAACACAATTGCCAGTATTCTTGCTGAAGCCCAGCTCCAGCTGCAGCAGTATAAGGGGATATTGCGGATGCTATGTAATTCCTTTTAATGATGAGTTTTAATCATCAGTAACTCAAAAGTATAATCTATCAAGTTCAGGGATCCTACCAATCCAACTGTGACCGTGGGTCATAGTTCAATGTCAGAGGGACTTCCAGGGTGGCTAGGGGTGTGAAGCTCCCGGGAACGGAAGCCCCTCGGCCGGTCTCGGGGAGTGGGGCGAAGGCCCTGGAGGTCTTGAGATTAGAATTATTCAAAGTGTTGGCAGTCCAGGAGCTCTGAGGCTCTCCTGTGTGGAATTTTCCCTCCACATGCAAAGGCCCACTAGTGCCTATAGAGGCCCCTGGTGACATGCCCGGGAAGAGAGGCCCTTCTGGGGCTCTGTCTGGGCATGAGTCGGCGTTAAGTTGTGGACGTGAAAATTTCCCTCCACATACAAAGGCCCAAGGCAGAATGTATGAGGCCCCCTTGCTGCCCTGGGACTATGGACTGCCACTATAGGTGCACTCTTTAGGTGCCACCTAAAGGCCTATTCATATTCCAGTTTTAGGGGATAAGGTGACCACCGAAATGGTGGTTAGTAAAAACAGAGAGATGTGTTTTGGTGAGCGGTGAGTCGCGGCGTGACGTCATGTTGTAGTTTTCTGTGGTTACCTTAATTAACACCTAAAACTGGAGTATGAATAAAGGCGACAACACGAGCTGGAATCATCGACCGGGCAGGGACCACACTCAATATGCAACGTGGGGCCCATGGGGTGACCGCAGGTGTCACGTTTTTATCATAAAGTTACAATCATATAATATAAATGACATAAAGATGGCCTGATGAGGGTCGAATAGACCGAAACGTTGCTGTTCCCTTAACTATTCCACTGCATTTGAAGACAGTATGCGGGAGTTCTTTCTTTTCTCAGTACGTGGGGCACCTGGCTGACCTGACGCCTGTAGGTGTGCAAAAACCTGGCTTTTTACTACAGTATATGACAAAAGCTGACCTTGAGTTGCAGAAATTAATTATTGGGTCAGAGCGCAAGAAATGAGAGTGCCACAAAGTTGAATCCCTCCACGGAATTGTATTGGGTGTTCTATGGATGAATATGGAATAAATGCAGTGTCTGGAATATCAGCCATTCTATAGGTCTATATGCGTACATGCCCTTTTCCCCTTTTGTTTTTCTAGTGTACAGTAGATGAAGGTAGTGGGAGTTGCAATCTTGAGGACAAAGGAAGTGAAGGCAGCTACAGAGAAGATAATAGACAGATGTGAATGGCACCGCACTGATAAGAATAAAATAAGATAATCATGAGCCGAATGTCTCTGGTCACCCAGGCCCCACTTTTGCAAGCGTGAGCGTGTGTTCGGTGCGCATAGGGGCACGTGGAATTGAGATGGTTTGTGCCGAATTGCCGATGCACTGTTGCGAGGACCGTGTCCATGAGGCATTTGTTCATGGCTGAAAACAATAAAGCGCTCACCTAAAAACACTTCCAAACGCCAGAGATGAAAATACTTCAGCTTTCCTCGGCAAGCAGATAAAAACAGCACACGTGAAAGCACAAGTGCAATTGAAATGATCAGTGCCTGTGGTGCTCCCATTGTAAACAATTCAAAACATATGCTGTAAACGGGAAGAAAAACGGCTTGGTGGACATGGAGCCTAAGAGTCAGAGAGCAATATAGTGACTGATTCAAGATTTTATTTGATTCATCCCACATACCGGTAAACAAGAGTAGAAGACTCTAAGGTTTTGGCGCTTGGGTGGTGCAGTGGTAAAGTCCCTTGTAGGTTTGAATCCACCGTGGTACATTTGGCATTGTCGGAAGTCTAGACACGAATGCAATTGACCCGTGTTTGGGGGAGGGGCTCTAGACGTCCTCCTGGTGGGGGCTCCTCACTGGCAGGTGAGCTAGAAGGATATGACAGCAGTGACAACACAGCCATGTGTGGGGAGGAAATTAATCAATTGGCATAACAACACAATCGGGGAGAAAAGGGGGTAAAAAATGATTGTCTACTCTACTCTGAGTGAGCTGTTCAGATATTGGGGGGGGGGGGGGGGGGGGGTTAGGTCAATGCTACATCAGACAGTGTGGGAGGGGGTTGTTGAGAATGGTTTGTAGGACATCGGTGGTATGGGGGACAGGAAAGATTGAGGCTGCTGTGGGTCAGGTCAATACTGAGCGAGTGACACTGTGCCCCACGTGGCTGCGTTGGGGTTAGAGGGGAAATTGAATGTTGCAAGAAGTGGAACGAGCGGGAGGAGTGTCTATATGTGACCTACTTTGTCTGTGTGGTCTGTTAGTGACCAACACACTGAACGTGCACTGCTGTAAGGTTACATGGCTGTGTGTGTGGCAGTGGCTACCACCAGCCGTCTGTTGCAATGTTATCACTTCATAGATTTACTGCTGCTACTGTGATACTATCGCCGCCAGTGATATACCGATCCCTGCCACTTTCACTGCTGCTGAAACCGGTTGCCATTACTGCTGACTGCTGCTGTTTTAAACAACCAGATGACTGGTAGCAGCCGCCGCTACACTTAAGTGAGTGAAAGGAAACAGCTGGAGTGAGGTTTCGCCGGTAAGACCCCGTGGTCACGGGCCAAACACACATCTTACTGAGCCGTGAGGGTCAGGACCCATACAGACGGAGGCTGATAACGCTCTATACCCATAGCTGCTGATGCTAGCACTGCCATTACTTTCCCTCCTTGTGCTAACGCTAAATAGTGCTATTGGCTGCTGTTGCTCAGATGCAGGGCAAGTAAAAATAACCTCTATTTGTTAGTTGCTGGTAGTTTGCTTGCTCCACCAATTGTATGTAGTTTCTTCTTGTTTTGTAGTGGGGGCTGACAGATTTAATTAGCTGCTAGAATTCACTATTAGCTTGCCTTAAGCTCCCGCTCTATATGTCTCCTGGCCCCTGTAGGCCGCTAGCCGTTCAGTCTATGCTTAGCATGGCAGGTCCTCAAAGTGCAAGAGCAGCATTTGGCCTGAGAAGAGAAGAGCAGAGGGAGAAAAGGGAGGAAGCCAGTGGTGGAGGCAGATCGATGTGGCCTGTATTCATTAACCCTCGCTCACGGCTCCCTTCCCTCCCCAATCACAACCCCGCCATTTTAGGACGGCAGGAGGTGATTTATTAGCTGTCCTGGCTCAGTCAGCACCATCGACCCACAGTCTGAAGAGAGTTGACTCACACTAGGACGTACCGATTCCTCTCACTGTAGACGCAAATGACTCTGTGTGATCCGATGCCACAATTATTCAGAACAGGAAATAGGGGCCATATTGTTGTTGGCAATGCTATTCATATCGTTGCTGTCGGACAAATACCTTGTATCTCCATATTTCAATGTTTTATGTTTTTTTTTCATAATTAATGCTCTACTTAGTATTACAAGAGTAACACACAGTGAAAATAGCCGATCTACAAGCTCGCAGCATGTCATATCGTGACTGTGTGGCGCGTTGTGTGCATCCAATTTTTTAACGATTATGCAAGTGAAAATGATATAGTTAAGTTTGTGGGTTTTATAAATATATTTATTTATCCAATGAAAAGTATTATATTATATTATATTATATTATATTATATTATATTATATTATATTATATTATATTATATTATATTATATTATATTATATTACATATGACCAATTGGAATACAGTAATTTCATCCATTTCCTGAAAAGTATACAAGGTTTCCGCCCAACAGCAACAATATTTTCTATGCTGTTTGAGTTAAGGGATGGGATGCCTTTCAATTTAATCAATATTATTTTTAGTCTACATACAACTAATGGGATATTTCTGTCACGGCTCCCACCTGTCCCACACCTGTCCCTCCTGTGCTGCCCCTATACCTGTCCAGCAGTTGTCCCTCTCCTGTCTTGACCCATGCCCTCGGCCCCTCGCCCATGTCACACGTTACACCTGTATTGATTGTGCATTGTGTTCGCCTGTGTCTTTTTAACCAATGCATATATACGCCCCATTTTCCTCAGATTAGTCTGTTCATGCTATAAGTAAGACTGTGCCTATGTATATTCTGCCAATCTGCCTGTACATCTGTCAGTGTGTTCTTGTATTCTACTTATGTCTGAAGAAGTAATTGGTTTACCCTTTGAAATCCTATACCTACTCTCTCTTGCACTTGGACTTGGGTCATGCCTTAAAAGGTCTGTCATCCCCAATCACCTATGCATGGCCTGTGGGTCACTCGAATGTAAAACCAGCCCAAACTCATTCATCAAAAAGCAAAGACTATTCAAAACCTTTCTAACCTGTTGCATCGTTACAGCTCAGATGGCTTTGTGGTCACCAGGGGGCGCCAATAGTCCCAGACCGCCAACATATATATATTTTATTATTTTAAGATTTAAAAAAATATATATTTTTTTTTCAATTTTTTGAAAGAAAATAAGTCCTTGGCAGTGATTGAGTTTTAATGGGTCTATTCACTTGTCTTGCATCTCCAACTAAAGCCATCTCTCCCACGGCATGTTACAAAACTACCTTGACGAGGTGGACGGGTGGGAAATTTGGTATAGTCTTTTTTATTGGCCTAAAATATTGTCTATATGTCTATGGCCGTTTTTAGCCCAAGGAGTGTTTTTTGTGCAAAACTAATGCTTGGAATGGATTCAGAATCATGAAAACCCCCTAGTTTGACATGTCACATGCTACTTAAAGCATAAGGAAAGACAATTGCCCAATAGTAACAGCCGGTCAGCAAGTGGATTCATGTTATGTATGTTGGAATTATTATGTATGTGGCTATGAAAATGAATAGCCAAGTCCAGAACCCTCCACCTTAATAACTTCACCGGAAAGATGAAAACCATGTAAACCTTTAACCCAGGTATAAAAGACTCACTCTATGAAAAATAGAGTGTTGAAAGACACACATGCAAAGAACGTAAATCTTTTCCAAGTTATCTTTAGTGAGTAACTTCAGATCCAGAGCGTGTACAGTTGTAAAGGATAGAGGAGAGAGAGGTCTCCAAAGATGCTCTGAACAAATGTCATCTCATAGGCACAAACATTTATACCAAAAAATATGTCATAGTCTCAGTCCCCAGTTGTCACATTTCAATAGGTTTAAATGTCATATCATTGTGCTGTCATCGTGCTGTCATCGGGCGACGGTTGGTCTGAGGCCTGTTTTTTACTTTAGTCACGTTCCTTGATTATCGTCTCTTTATCTGGGGTGAGAGGGTATGATGCTGGTGTTCTCATCTTTACGGCCATTAGGTTGTTGTTTTGTTGTCGTCGTGTTTTTAGGCCATGTTTTCCTTTCAAAGGTCATTTATCATTTTTTCCTTGGTATAAGTGACAATCTGCAGTGGATGACAACTGATAGCAAATTCAGTACACACGTAAATATTGATATGCCATCATGGTATGACAGGGCAGTCCTGTGCATACAGGTATTACAAGAGACAATACAAGGTATTTTTAACATTGTTATAAGATGTGAACATAAAAATATGAAACAATAAAACATAATTAAACAAAATACCTATAAATGTATATAGACAATATTTTAGGCCAATACAAAAATACTATATACCAAATTTCCCACTTTACAGTTTTTCACAATTGTTAACTCATCCAGTGCCACCTGGTGGATACCAGTTTTGGCCCTCGTTGGCCCATTATAAATAAAAGAAATTCTATTGTGCATGTCATGTGCATGTCATGTGCATGTCATCACCTGCACACCAGATTAGAGGAATTTTCAAAATATGGATTAAAAGAAGAAAAGAATATTATTATTATTATTATTTTTTCCTTTTCAAAAAGGTGTCCAAAGGCGCCATTGGCACTTTCGGCCACCAGGGGGAGACGTCCAAAGGCGTCAGGTGGCACTGAGACACACGTTTTTCACAACGGCACACACAAAACTGAAAACCTAACACACAAAATGCTAAACCCTGACTCTCCTTTTCCATCAAATCACTTAACTGTTCCCAAAATGGAACTCGTGTTTTCATTTGGTACACACAGCCATATTTTCAAATGACACACACATACCATTCATCCGAGTACACACAACTAAGCATTGGCTACACACTACCAAGCATTTCCAGCACAATGAAGTGAAACATTTAAAACACAATCATAGAAATTGAACACACATGACAATGACTCTGGAGAATGAGCTATTTCTCCTTTTGTAAAATGACTCTGTGTAGGCCTACTTTTTCATAGTCAAACATAAAACAGCACACATTAATATGCAGCCGAAAAAAATGTTTTATTTCTTTTTTTCATATACCTTCTACCTCCAAGCTGAAAATAACTCCTCAATAGGATTCAGGAAAGGAGAATAAGGTGGAACGAATAGAACAGAAAAATGTTCTAATGATGCCAGCAACTGTGTAGTGGCTGAGATTGGGTTGGACCCTCTGGCTCATGGTCAAACCATGATTGAGCACATGATCAACCACAGTTGCCCGAATCTCATTAGATATGACTTATTTCTCCTCTTCCTCCTCCTCCTCCTCTTCCTCTGCCTCCTCCTTGTCCTCCTCTCCCTCCTCCTCCTTCTCTCTGTCCACCTACTCCTCTACCTCCTCCTCATCCTCTCACTCTTACCCCTCTCCTTCTCTGGTTGTCGATCTTCAAGGTTCTGCATTGTTCGCCAAACAAAACAGAGGCCCTCAAGTCCCTTTTATGCTGCAGTGCTGAATGCAAATTGATCACCAGATCTGAATGTTTAGAGATTTGACAACTTGTGTGTTGTAGGTTGATGCTTTGAGATTTCATGTGAGAAGTGTGTGCAACAACTGAACATTGTGTGTAGTGTTTAGACAACAAGGTAATGTGTAATTGACATCAGAGTGTAAAGAAGGAAAGTCAGAGTCTAATGCAGAAAAGAGTGTGATGTAGTGCAAATTGTGTCGAGCGTTTTTTTCTTTGGCATAATGTGGACTAGTTGACAAAAAAACTATATACTCTTTCCATGAACAAGATTGACCTGGTAGATGGAGATGGTACAGGAGAAAGTCACAAAAATGTAAAACTGTAGCCTAATTATCTGGGGCCTAATTATGTGGAGATGGAAAAAAATAGGATTTTGTAATAATGAAAACAACATGAAAAGGCTCTTCGGTGCTAGGAAGGTGACCTTATTTTCTGTTACTTCATTAACGGTTTAGTGTTATCTGAAACTGTAAATGTCTGCAAGACAGGACTTTAGGGAGTGGGAAAACCATGACAAAATACACTGTATTCATCTAGGCCTACAAAATTAGAAAATTAACATGTGGCAAATGTCTCTTCACTGTCTCGTTATTTTACCAATTATCTCACCAAGCTATTTGGAAAATGAATGCTGACGTGTGGACTGACACTGTACAGAGTACAGTGTGCAGCAGTGTGTGTGTGTGTGTGTGTGTGTGTGTGTGTGTGTGTGTGTGTGTGTGCGTGTGTGCGTGTGTGCATGCGTGCGTGCGTGCGTGCGTGCGTGCGTGCGTGCGTGCGTGCGTGCGTGCCTGTGTAAAAATTGGCAATCGGGTGAGCACATCTGTCAATTAAGGCATACGCTGCATGCTTTGTTATGTTCTGTTAATAATCTCTATCACACAACTTGTCTTGTCCAATGTCTTCTCACTGAGCTAAATTGATTCCACCTTCGCAGTATTCCTTTTGAATGCAGAATTTATTTAACTCATATACCATTGGCATATAGCCCATGGTTAACGAAGAAATGCAATGTGATTTCAAAATCATCTTTAAAATGCCAACATTTTCTTAAATTAGTTATTCAATTTCATAGTCTTATTTGTCCTTTCACTCAGTTGCAATAATAGTTTTTTCTTTGCGGTCCTTCTTGCTCTGTGGAATACAGTCTTGGATGTAATCAGGTGTGACAGCCATTAGGCTGTCCTCTGTGTGACCAAATAGACAACAGATACAAAGTGATGAGAATTAATGTTTGTCTGGTATTGAGGGCAGCACAGACATGCTATTAGAGAGATTCATTATAACATGGTCAATACATTAAAATCAACAACAAAGGGGACTTTATTACCGGTATTATTATTAGACATGAAATAATCTTTCCAAAATCCTTTGCTCTCTTAACTAGTGGATGTTTCCCACTCATCTCCTGTCCACCAGCAATCTTGTCTGCTTCTGTGCCGCATCTAGAAAAACCACCACAAAAGGCCTTATTATGAAGCATAACTTTCCCCATGCAGACTAATAATAAGGCAACCTTAGCCTGGGTAGGCAATAATACTCCCTGGGTATAGCTGGAGTAGGAACTCAATAATACTCCCTGGGTATAGCTGGAGTAGGAACTCAATAATACTCTCTGGGTATAGCTGGAGTAGGAACTCAATAATACTCCCTGGGTATAGCTGGAGTAGGAACTCAATACTCCCTGGGTATAGCTGGAGTAGGAACTCAATAATACTCCCTGGGTATAGCTGGAGTAGGAACTCAATACTCCCAAGTTTAGTTTTTTCGCTTGTGATGAACTTGAAGTTGGTGCACGTGTTTGACAATGTGCTCCTTATCAGGGGATCAGCGCCGTGTATATCTCTGTGCCAGATGTGTGACAGCCACTGTACCAAAGCGGTTTTACGCAGTCTGGACTCAGGAAACCTTGCATCAAAGTGGACACGGACACACACACGCAGGAACGCACGCACGGTCGCACGCATGCACGCACACAAACCCACACACTCCAGACAAACAGAATATTATCTGCTGTATTAACAACACCTGAGGCCGTCTTTGATATATTCTTCTTCTCCAGTAAACATCACCTGGGAGGCACTGTACTGAGTAAGAATCTTTGTTTTTGGCTCTGGCAAGACCCTTAGTAGTAGATGTAAATACATGCAGAACTGATTCAGTTCTTCTAAAACATCTACCACAGTTACCACTAAAGATGTCCCAATCACGTTTTTTGTTCCGAATCTTATTCCGATCATTTGATTTTGAGTATCTGCCGATACTGATTTTTCCCGATCCGATATTTATATTTTTATAGAACACTTATGGACAGACACTATCAATATCCAGTCTAATATCCGTCTAATATCGTGATATGGCTATGATATTGATACTAGGGATGTGCCAATCACATATTTATGCTCCCGATCCGATTCCGTTCATTTGAAAATGACGTGATCGGCCCCGAGTTATGACGAATCTCTACTTTTGATGAGTGAAATTATTTTGCGATATTTTGTAATTGGATCATCATCATTTGCTCTCTTACTGCAATATTCTGTGAGAATGTTATTGTTTATGATGAAGGCATTCACATTCTGATACCCGTGAGGTGCCATATTAGTCAGACAGCCGAAGTACCATTGGTCTGCATAATAACTTACCCTAACCAAAGCCTTACCTCCTGGCATAACGGGCAGTCCCAGTACACTTAAAACATGCAAGCCATCACATCCACCTCTGACACATCCGTAAACTGAAAATGGTTCAGTTAATGTTCTTTTGCACCACTTTCATCAATTAATAAATTGCACCTTTGCCAAATCCTCTCTGTGGAACATTCAGAGAATATAGCAGATCTACAAGCTAACAATACAATTTAGGCATTAAGACTTAAGCTAGAACAAAAACATGGTAATACATCAAATACATAAAAAGTTATCATGAATCATACGTAAGCTAAGAACCTAACAGTGGAATATCTATAAAATGAAACTATGTGTATACAATATACACTATACTATAGAGTGCTATGTCTACATAAAATGCTATCTAAGTTACATAAGTTGAGCCTATGCATACACCTGTAAGGTCGTCGATGCTACGGGCTAAGACGGAGTCTGAAGAGGTGGGTTTTCAGACTACGGCGGACGATTGCGAGTGAATCTGCAGTTCTGATCGAAATGGGAAGTGCATTCCATAGTTTTGGAGCCAGAAGAATACATACACGATGCATTGTGACTCTGAGCTTCTAGATGGAAAAAGGAGGAGGCCTAGTATAGACCCCTATAGGGTATATACGTGATTATATGTTATAGAATACATCCTGTTCATCTCAGTTTGGACAACTGCATACTGTAAATAGACGTGACAAATTCATATGCATAGTTTAGTTTTTGCTGCACCAGCTGTCAGGTAGGCCGAGGTATTGTTCAAGGTGATTGTGAATGTCTTGTACATACTGTATAGCACAACATTGCCATTCGCCAATTTTTATTTCTGCCTTTTTTGTTGTGGCGTCGACCAGCCAAGCTGTGAGCTTTATGGGACATATTGCAGATGACAAGCAGTTTAATTTGTGGTTGTTGTCGATGCTTGTTTGATGCCCTTAAGCTCACATCTCTGTCTCGAAATAAAGTCATTATTGTTTCTATGTTACAGCCTTTTTTTGGTATGCATTTTGTCCTGTAGATGTTGTTTTCATTGATTGTGCCCATGTTGTCTGCTGCTATGCAGCAGACAACATGTCCAGCTTTGAGGGACACAAACATTGTCTTAAAGGGCCACTTCACCCCTTTTGCAAAACACACTTTCCTGGGGTTTTTATATAGGTAATATTTTAGTATTTCAAAGTGTCGATGATGTCATGGACACAGGTCTCACTTCCTTCCTGGACTACAATTCCCATAATGCTTTGGTGCACTGCTCCTCCTTGTGGATATGGGGAGTGCTCTCTTACTGAGACAACATGCAGTCCAGGAAGTAAGGGGCTTCCTGACATCATGGGCACTTGGAAAGGGTACATGTGTTTGGTCCGACGATTCATTGATCCGATACCCCTAACCCCTAACCTAACCATAACCGCAAGCACGGGAGCAGGCGCTAGTCCGAGGTGCGGACGCATATCGAACCAATGCTCCGTCGGACCATAGTATGCCTCCCACTTGGAAATACTAAAAATAAAATGTAGTTTATATTTGGGAATGTGATGGGATGAAGTGTCTTGTAGCAGCCTGACATTACACCTGTCAATCTCTAAGACACCTGACTTAATATTTGTAGGAAATTGAAGGAAAAGTATAAATTAATTAATTAATTAATGCAAAAAATGTGTGACCACCCACATGGTCCCAGGGGGCCAGCCCTGTTCCGGCGAGCCTTCCCACGTCCGAAACAGTGGAGGAAATGACAGAGTTACCGTGTTACATAGCTGCATAATGGAGCGGAGGCACCGCTCAAAAATCCACTTTTCTCAGCTTTCTGGTGGTTTGGGGCAAAAACAAGCCACATTAAAACTGTCCATAATGGATTTTCGGCACAGTGTTCCCCCCCCCCCCCGACTCTACTGCGTCTTTCAAAGCGATCGGCGGGTGGATCGTTGTGAAGAATAATACTCTATGATTGTTTCCAAAGGTTAGTGAAAACGCTCTGAATCGCTGGCAAGAGACGTTGTTTTAACTTAATGTTAAAGTTAATGTAATCCAATTTCCACTTAGACCACTTTTGCATTACCTCAGTGACCATACAGTATGTGACCCAGCTTGATTGAGGGACTGCCATTGGATTGTTTTGTCTTTTTATTATTATTATTATTATTTTCATGTCATATGAAAGCAGGGGATCATAGCTTCAAATTGACATAATTGGTTGTTCAGTTTGACCCACCAGTTTTGGAGATATGGCTTATAGAGTAATTTCTTGCAGAGAAACAGCGGAAAATGCAGTTTTTCTCCTCTGGTGAAAAGCTGGAGGCTGCACGATGGCAGCAGCCATCCCTATATCCCCAGGGTCCTTCCCAGGGTTCTTTAGGGTTAGGGTGGACCTTGGGAATGGGAACATAAGACTCTGGGGATGGAGATGTAGCCATGCAGCTAAAATAGCTCTTACTTCAACATCACTTGTTTCCACCAGCATTCTTCCTATAAAAGGATGAACAACATTTATGTTGGTGTATCTTTTTTTGTATTACCATGTTTACCTAACATTAAACCACATTGTTGTTGACAGAATATACATGTGTGCATGAAAGAACGTGTGTGTGTGTGTGTGTGTGTGTGTGTGTGTGTGTGTGTGTGTGTGTGTGTGTGTGTGTGTGTGTTTGTGTGTGTGTGTGTGTGTGTGTGTGTGTGTGTGTATATAATATATGCAACGTACCATCTCGTTAACTAAAACTGTCAGTGAGAGATTCACACATTGTCACTCACACTCACCAATAACTAATTGCCTTTTCTTTTTTAATGTAGTTTGTGATTCCCCCATAGAGTTATATATAAATAAAAAGCGGACCAGGAGGATACATTTCAATGGAAGTTGCTCAGTGGCGTTTTGAAGCACCCGGAAGAATGCTCTATTTCAGCGTTTTCTTTCTTCGGTTTGACCATCGACCAACATTTGGTGTCCAAGATGTGGAAGTGCCCCAGCTGTGCAGAGTTTACTCGTGCTACATGCACAGGCAAAAACTACAAAATGCCCGCCTGCAGGTCCAGCTTTGACCAGTAGGCTCGGCGGCTTCAACATCGGCCAGCTGCTCTTTATGGCGCCTTGGATTCTCCCCCTACCTTTTGGTCATTATTTTTGCTGTGCACCATGAAAAGTTGTTTGCCCGTGAGGTTCAGCGGCCTTGCATGCGCACACACGCAGCTTAAAGGAAACATAGTTCCTATCCTGTAAATCTATGATCCGTTAACAACATCCTGTCTGACTAACCGCTCTTAATAGAAACAATGCAGCTCAATGAGCTTTTATTGACTTCACTCAACAGAGAACACAGAACTCATTTGACAGCAGGGGCACAAAGCGACTCTGGATGGAGGTCAGATTCTAATCCTGTTTGGCTCGCAGAGCGGTGAAACTGGACAGGACAGAAACAACACACACACACACACACACACACACACACACACACACACACACACACACACACACACACACACACACACACACACACACACACACACACACA
Source organism: Electrona antarctica (assembly GCF_951216825.1). Classification (NCBI taxonomy): domain Eukaryota; kingdom Metazoa; phylum Chordata; class Actinopteri; order Myctophiformes; family Myctophidae; genus Electrona; species Electrona antarctica. The sequence goes on from NC_136810.1 coordinate 38,710,852, forward strand.
CATGCAACCCCCGACAGACACTGCATGTCCCCCCTCCCCTTTTTCTTTGAGAATCCCCGGAATGATTATTGCGTGCTTGTCACGGATCAATTGCTGACATGTCCTTTTTGTTAGAAATGACACGTGCCCTGCATGATGACAGTGCTACGCAATCATGTCAGCGCTCCTTATCAATACGCCATTGTGTTTTTTCCTTTCAATAACCCCCACTTCTAATAGCATTGGCTATATGGATCTGAGACAAAAGAAAGAAAAAAAGAAAGGAAGAGAGCCTTTGGGTACAGTAGGTTCAGGGATGTGAGTGACTGATAACGGTGATTATGACAGTAAACACTATTAATCAGAGCTGTAAAATAAATATGAGCTTCAGGAAATTAGCCATCAACAGGTTGCTGTCTTTATCTATTTTTATCTTCACGTCTGGCTGTTCAAACCTAGTTAATTATATTTGTGTTTCCTATTAGTGCGGTGATTGATTTTGTGCGTCTAAAATAAAACGTGCCCGTCCCTACTTGCACCATGTGCAGGGGGTTGCTGCTCTGAACAGAGCCCTTGTTGTTCCTAGACTAATGACCATCATCACACACTTCATTTGTGTGTGTGTGTGTGTGTGTGTGTGTGTGTGTGTGTGTGTGTGTGTGTGTGTGTGTGTGTGTGTGTGTGTGTGTGTGTGTGTGTGTGTGTGTGTGTGTGTGTGTGTCTGTTTGTGAATATGTATGCGTGTAGCCTATACTGCCCGGTCCCATGGAGATGATAAAGTCTGGAGATTGACTGTAGTTACCGTTGATCATCTTTCTGATTAGCTGTACAACGTGATTTGTTTTCTACCCGACAAACTGAGCGAGAACTCGAGGGAAGCTTGGTCGGCATAACTGGGCTGGTTTAAACACTCCACTCTCCATTATGAGAGACTTTGCACTGAGCTGTAGAGGCCTTCAGCCAAAAGCACGGCTGCTGCTCGGCTGCCACAACACAACTGTTCGATTTATTCACTTCAGCCGAGTTGACAATCCTGTTTATTGCACTGGGAACGTTTGTCTTGATTTGATGCAAGCAAAGCGGGGCCCCTTACCTACCGGCGTGCCACTATAGCCAGGGAAAAAAATGAATTTACTTTGGTGGTGGCTGAGTCACAAAGTAAATTTATTCAGACACCCCTTTTGTGACATGCATGCGTGCATGCACTCGTGGTGCGTGCACACGCACGCACGCACGCACGCACGCACGCACGCACGCACGCACGCACGCACGCACGCACGCACACAGTCGCACACATCTCCACCCCACTGCGTTGGCTGATGTATGAGGCCAGTGTGCTGGACAGACTCCCCCGCCTCTCATATGCAAATCATCCTCCCCCACGCCGCTCCGTGATTGGTTTGCCGTTATTAATATTCTGCCAGCGTGTGACTTCATTAGCCTGGTGTTACTGTGCCAACAGGCAGCACTAAAAAGAGACTTTGTCAATGTTTGATGTCTCACGAGCTGATGCTGTGCATGGGGGCGTGCATGTGCACATGCATGCGGTTACAGTACGTGTGTATCTGTGAATGAATATTATGTGTTTGTGTTTAAAATAAGTGCACTTGTGGGTGTGCGTGTGTGGGCAGTTGGAGATGCACTGCTTGATGCTGCTTATAGAGAAGGACATTACAGCAGGGCATCCCACGTCCTGCTGACATTTAATGGAAGAGGACGTGTTTCTCTGCCTCTGGACATTCTGGAGGTGTGCTAGCCCCTCCTATATTCAGCTATAGTGTAGATGTCTGTCTTACACAAACATTAAATTGACAATGAAGGGAGAATTGTGTCATATGTGAACGAGCAAATCTGTATTTTTGTCCTTTTTGAGTGGTGCTAACGACTCCTACACGCAGCAATGTCTGTCTGTCTGTCTGTCTGTCTGTCTGTCTGTCTGTCTGTCTGTCTGTGTATGTATGCTGTCGGGAAGAATCCAAGAAACCAACTGCAAACTGGTCATTTTTCAGGAAATGAAACACTTACATTTTTCAGGAAATTAAGAAAACCTTTTTTTACATAAAAGGGTGTTCCATTAATCCAGTAATTTAAGGAAAACAATAATCAAAAACCTCAACAATGGAGTTAGGTGGTTTCCTCCCGACAGCAACGATGCATGAAGGGCTGTATAGGCCCCGTTATCTCCTCAGACTTACTCACTGTTACACCATGCTGTTGTCTCACTGATGATGTTCCCCACTCACATTTGGCCTTTTCAGTTTTGAAGCTCACGCTATACCTTTATGTATATGTTTGATAATTTGACCTGTTCTTTTTCTTCAGCTCCACCCCATGGCTCTCTCTTCTCACGAAAACTATAAATGATGGAGCACACTAAAAAAAGAATGAAAAAAAAAAACATCACACCCGTGTGAAGTGAGGGGCGCTATTATCAAATTAGATTTTGCGTCCTCACCTTTGTCTTCAATGTTTGTGTTCACACAATGTGTATGTTTACACAAACACTCAAAACTGGCCATTAATTGTCAATGGTATTCAATGTTTGTGTTGGGACTAACACTCAAAACTGGCCATTCATTATAAATGGCATTTAATGTTTGTGTTAGGCTGAAGTTTGTGTTTACACGCACCCTCAAAGCACCTACAGTATAAGCCTGTGACGTGACAATAAAGATGATTCTGTTTCTGATTATGCACATTTAAGTGGTACAGTTTGTACTCTTCCTAAAGCCCTAACCACACCAAAGGGTCACCATGCAACCCCTTGGGTCCAAACGGTTGCAAGGAGTTAACGCTAAAACCGTCTTGACCCTTTGGTGTGGTTTGGGTCATTGAATTCCATGCGTTGAATCACTAGGGACGACGTGCGTCAGCGCGCGTCAACATGCAACAAGACATACAGTATCACACCGGAGGGACAACGCTAAAACCGTCTCGACCCTTTGGTGTGGTTAGGGCTTAAGAAACATGACTACTAGTACTACTGTATGAATCATATACAAGCAGAAGTAAAGCATGTGAATCTGAAGTCTAAAGTGGCTGTGATGTATCTGCCTGTAGCCAGACCTCTGTCACCCCATGCACACAGTAAGTCACTCAGTGTAGTATTTCAACAATGACAGCATTCATTGGGTTTTTCAACATGGCCCATAAGGTTTGTCATGGCGAGAGTAGAAGCCCTCTGCTCTAGGTGTGTGTAAGTGTGTTTGTATACTACTGCCAGTGTATACTGTAAATCCCTTAAACTGGGGAAGGGTGACCCTTCAGTAATACATTTTCTGTGAGCAGAGCCGCGCTGGATTTCCCTTAGGTGCCCCAGGGTTTCGTAGAAGGAAAAGTGGAGGGCAGCATTTTCTAAATTGAAGTCAATACCAATCGGCCATTTATCTACAAGCACCCTGACGCTGAGGGCATCTAAAGGCATGTGCGCGCACACACACACACACACACACACACACACACACACACACACACACACACACACACACACACACACACACACACACACACACACACACACACACACACACACACACACACACCGACACGCACACAAGTAATTGGGTTTTTGCTATATAACACAAGGAGGAATATAAGCGATTTACTGCCAACAATAACCTTAAAATGAAACTCATTTTCTTAATCCTCCCAACTCATTTAAATAGCGCCCATTCTCTCAGAGATTCATAATGTGCATGGTTCTGTTTATAGAATTATCATACACTCGGGGCCTGCGTTTCTTGGGAAACAAGAGGACTCCACAATACAGAAACTAATGACGCCGCTTCGCCCTTGTATTGTACAGACAAATGGAAACACGGTGATAAAGAAGGCCCATATTCCATACAGCATCAATCAGCCGTCACACGTCTTTGTTGGGCACTGTAAACTTTCTACAGACGTTGAGTCATCATGATGGAGTGAGTGTGCGTTCTCTTTATCCCTTTTGTTTTGTTTTTCTCTTTCTCTCTCTGTCTTTATTGTGTGCCTCCACACATGTTTACGTCTTCTACACCTAATTTACGTCTACCGTTGATCTCTGATATGATAGAGTTTCTATCATGTCGTCGCTGTCGGTGGGATTCTACTTAACTACTATTTTCGAAAATATCAAACCAATGAAAAGTATCAAAAAACGATTCGGAAAGAACCTCTCAACTCCATTGCATTCTCAAGCTGTCTGTGAAAGCACCTAACTCCACCCGGCTCCACCCGGCACGAACCCCCCCCCCCCCCCCCCCGGCGTAGTAATGTTGTGAAAACAATTACATCTATTTCAATCTATGCTTTCTGCAAGGAGAGCAATGTGACAAGAAATTAGTTCATACTTCATTTCTCTTACTAGTTTACTGCAACTCCGTCCCTGCGAATCCCTCTTTGCAGGAGTTATTGTAATATTTAAAGTCCTGCTTATTATTGTAGACCTAAGCAGTGTCATGAAGCATCGGGGCATTCTTTCACACATTGCGATGCATTGTGTGAGCTTGGAGATCCATTGTCAGCTGTTCTTATCAATGACAGGGAAAACGTCCTACAGTATCTCCAATTGAGCTGGATTTGGGCAATGTGGTGATAATATAATTACACATGCAAGTAACTGACAATATACAAAGTCAGAATACCAACTTTGATGAGGCAGTATTGCCACCATGCAATGGAGGCAATATGGACATGTCCACATACTGCATACCGCGAGTACGCGACTAGGAAATGGGAAGTGATATGGGTAAGACTGATATGAGGTTAGGGGACTTACGTGGCCGGTTAAGACCGGTTAGATTTAGGGTTACGGTTAGTAATAGTCAGACAACGCGACAATGGCTGACAACAACGTCATGTATGTAGAAATGTCCATACTGGCTGCATTGCCTGGTGTTGATATGACGGAGATGAAATCATCTGATAACATCCGAAGCCGCTGGTATTGCTTTGTTATAAAAAATATAAGGTTTTCTTCATTTTCTGAAAAAAATATATTTCGTCTTTTTCAATTCCTGAAAAATTACTTCTTCTACTTCTTTACTTCTTCCCGACAGCAGATATATCAGAGATAAACCTGAGACTGCATTTTGCATGCGATAATGTAATGTAATGTAATGTAATGGCTTCATTAGGGGGATTGTCTTGATTTGCACAAATGTAAATAACCACGTGTAAGTTAGTTTGGAAGGTATTTTTGGCTTTTAAAACCCCAAAAGTATACTATACATTTACCCTGGTGTGAACACTATGTTTCTCCTCAGGACGCTGACAAAAGACACAGCTATCCTGCATATTGTGCACATCGAGCGCCAACGTTTCTAAGCACCTGTGTCTCTAGTCTCTACTTTCGAGTAAGACAACAATTGCATTTAGTTAGCCTGCATTTAGCTCACACCATATTGTGATACAAGACTTTGCACTATGCTCCCGCGGAGCATCCAAGACAGTTCTCATGTCTCCTGAGCCGTAGTTAAGTGCTGTGACTGACTGTGTCATGCAGGGTTTGTCACAACTGACTTGCAGAAATCTTGGCCCTCCTCTGTAGGCATGCATAATTTAAATATTGTCTATACTGTTCAACCTCATCATCACAGCTTTAAACTGCTCACAGGCATGTGGGATGTGGGTGTTAACTCCCCCCCCCCCACCCCTCTCTCTCTCTCTCTCTCTCTCTCTCTCTCTCTCTCTCTCTCTCTCTCCTTGCTTCAATCCACCACCCCTGCAATGTGACCTGTCATGTGCAGAGACTATGAAAAAGCTTTACATAATTAAAAACAAAAAGCAGACCAATCCAATTCAGCATAGATGCCCTGGGCACAGCGTTGTTTCTACATGATGCAGGTGATGGCAGGAGACATCAGATGAGCAATAAAAACAAGAAAGAAAGAAAGAAAGAATAAGCACACTGAATTGCATCCTCTTTCAAAATTTCAAATGTATGTTTAAAATCAGACCAGTTTGAAGCGAGTGGTGCAACAGCACCCCCTATCGGTACTCTAAACATCGGGACATATAGGACATTGGGACATTGCTGTTCTTTGGAGTGGTTGCACCACTCAAAAACAACACAACATTTTAAGACCCACTGTAGGCCAGTGGTTCTTAAAATATAAATAAATATAAATGTTCAGGTCGAGACCCAAAAGAGAGATTAAACGTTTGTCCAGGCTAGGGAAATTTTATGGAATGTCTTATTTTTCTCTTATTTATTCATGAAGTTACTTGTATTTGTTTTAATTTCATGATTTTCTTTGCTTTTTAATTTATTTTTAATAATATTAATTAAAAGCAAAATGTAGGATACAAACAATAAAGGGACCCATAAAAATGTGTCCGCGACCCACAAACTGTTTGGGAAACAGTGCTGCAGGCTATGTGTCCAGCATGCCAGCGCTATTCGATGTGTTCCCCCACTCAGTCGGTGAAGAATGACCATGCATACAGTAGATGTTACCGTAAAGCGCCACTGCTTCTGTTGTGTATAATTTCCCTCATAAGCTCCCACATTATGAGAGGTGCTCTGCATGTTCTATATTGATCCCCCACGCAGCATCCTAACCCAACTCTTTCAAGGCGGGGATTACGTGCCATAGAGGCAGGGTAATTTGATATCCATTGATTGAGTCAAGAGCCAATCTGAAAATGAGGAATTGGGAGTTATTGCTATTGATTTTAATAACTAGGCTGTTACAGTTCATTCAATGCAATGCAGGTCGATACAAAGGGAGAACCGTTTCCTCTGCCATGTGGATGATGGGGGGGGTCCAGTGATATGGTATGGTACAATATGACAGGCAAGACATGATGGGGAATATGCTATCATACATCATTTTACATTACTTAAAAGCTGTGTACTGTGGTATACTGTACATATACACAGTGGCCATCCCGTGACTTGGTCCTACAAGTTCCTTCTACACACAATTCTTTCTTGGATACTGCAGGAGAACCGTGTCAATGAAGCTACATTTTCATGTCTCTCGAGCACAAATTATGTCTGACAGTACAACAGAAAGTACAACTTGATTTTACGTTATAGATTTTCTCTCTGTCATAGTAATTGCAGATGCGCGTCGTTATTGCAAAGGAGATGTCTACACTTGCTATATCTGTACTCCATCTGATAAACACCATACCAACTAATAGAAAATAATCAGTTCAGTTGCCACGCAGCAAAATCTTCAGCATTCATTTAGCATTTGAAATTGTAAACATTACACTTCACCCTAGGAGAAGTACTCGCAGCATTGGTTACAGAGATTAGATTGCGGATAGCACCAAGTCAATAGCTCTATAAAATATGACATCATCCATTATACTGGTTTCTTGATTGTGTTTTTCCTCTACTTTCACTCATAAAGACTGTGCTGTATGCTGTTCTCACTATAGCCCATGGAAGCCCACACCTTCCACACCAAAGTTGCTATTGATCTCTATTTAATTAGTTATCGGTTTGATTCCCCCCAGGACCAGGTAACCACCATTTATTGAAGACCTGAGTGCTGAAGTGTGGATCAGCCATTTAGACAACCAATCATACTGCCACTTTGACCACGGCAATGATTGATGGCTATAATAATGGCGAAGATGTTGAAGACAAGCGGCTTAATAACAATGAAAACATCTTCCGAAGTTGCCATTTTCACTCATTGAAAGGAATTCTTTGTAACCCAGTGTCTTTCTGAGTCGCATGCCATTCCTATCAAAGGACAAGTATTAACTAATCTGAATTTATGAGCCAAATGTGGACTGAATGGCCTACATTACATAAAGTCACTGGTGGTGCCTATCTAGAGCGCCACTGTTGGTGTTGTGGTCAGCGAAAGCGAGCAGTATAATCTCTGCTAAAGAGAGGAAGTATGGTTATTTCAGCTCTAAGTGAGGAGTGAATGGACGTGTAATTTAATGCATCTCGTCGTGCCACCATATTTAAAACACCATTAGAGTAACATCAGCCGTGGGAAAAGACCCATAGGTCCTTTTGGGATGACTGAGCTACATAGCACTCATCCAAGACGTACACTTGGTACTTGGCCCTGGTAAGTGGTCCATGAAAACAAGGTGGTATGGAAATGATTAGTTTAAGTAAATGTACCGTTATGGTCGCTGGACCATGAAAACCTCTGGGCTTCTCAAAGGTTATATCTGTGTTTGTGAAATGCACAGAGGGAGTCTCCCCCCCCTCTCCTTTCTGCTGTCTCTGAAGCCGCAAACATGCATAAACTTGGACATAGCCACGCACACAGGCACACACGGGCGCACGCGGGCGCACAAATACAACTTGGATGTATGGGCTGTCAAGGCCAGAAAGTTGTTTTTTGCCACTCAGTAGACGTTCCCGCATAACATCCCGGTTTGATGATGATGTCACGCACATACCCTCTATAGAGCATAATTTTTGCCCTTTTTAAATCTCTTCCATTCTAAACACACGCACGCACGCACGCACGCACGCACGCACGCACGCACGCATGCACACACATAGACAAACACACACACACAGATTCCAGTTTGCAACCCTGCTGAACTTGTGTGTGCCGTGGCACTGGGCCACAGAAAGGCCCAATTAGAGCTGTGCAAGTGGAACTGGAACCGTCATTCCTCCCAGCTCCCTTCCACAGATCCATTTCCTCTTTTGCAGGACAACATGGAAAGGCACACAAAGAACTACTGCTACAGTAGCCTATCTATGGATTACATGAGAGCACACATGATGCACCACACCACGCCCACACCACGCCACGATGAACCACACCACGCCCACACCATGCCACGATGCACCACACCAACCACACCACATGATGCACCACACCACACCACATGATGCACCACACCACGCCCACACCACGCCACGATGCACCACACCAACCACACCACATGATGCACCACACCACACCACATGATGCACCACACCACGCCCACACCACGCCACGATGCACCACACCAACCACACCACATGATGCACCACACCACACCACATGATGCACCACACCACACCACATGATGCACCACACCACACCACATGATGCACCACACCACGCCCACACCACGCCACGATGCACCACACCAACCACACCACATGATGCACCACACCACACCACATGATGCACCACACCACGCCACATGATGCACCACACCACATGATGCACCACACCACACCACATGATGCACCACACCACACCACGCCCACACCACGCCACGATGCACCACACCAACCACACCACATGATGCACCACACCACACCACATGATGCACCACACCACATGATGCACCACACCAACCACACCACATGATGCACCACACCACACCACATGATGCACCACACCACACCACATGATGCACCACACCACACCACGCCCACACCACGCCACGATGCACCACACCAACCACACCACATGATGCACCACACCACACCACATGATGCACCACACCACATGATGCACCACACCCACACCACATGATGCACCACACCACACCACATGATGCACCACACCACATGATGCACCACACCACACCACATGATGCACCACACCACATGATGCACCACACCACGCCCACACCACGCCACGATGCACCACACCAACCACACCACATGATGCACCACACCACACCACATGATGCACCACACCACACCACATGATGCACCACACCACACCACATGATGCACCACACCACACCACATGATGCACCACACCACACCACATGATGCACCACACCACACCACATGATGCACCACACCACACCACATGATGCACCACACCACGCCACATGATGCACCACACCACACCACATGATGCACCACACCACACCACATGATGCACCACACCACACCACATGATGCACCACACCACACCACATGATGCACCACACCACACCACATGATGCACCACACCACACCACATAATGCACCACACCCCCCACGCCACATGATGCACCACACCATGCACCACACCACACCACATAATGCACCACACCCCCCACGCCACATGATGCACCTCACCACACCACATGAAGCACCACACCACGCCACATGATGCACCACACCACGCCACATGATGCACCACACCACGCCACATGATGCACCACACCACGCCACACCACACCACACCACGCCACATGATGCACCTCACCACGCCACATGATGCACACATGATGCACCACACCACGCCACACCACAGCACGCCACATGATGCACCACACCACGCCACATGATGCACACATGATGCACCACACCACGCCACATGATGCACCACACCACGCCACATGATGCACACATGATGCACCACACCACGCCACATGATGCACCACACCACGCCACATGATGCACACATGATGCACCACACCACGCCACATGATGCACCACACCACGCCACACCACACCACACCACGCCACATGCACGGATGCACAAACGCACACAGATTTGTATCGTCAACAGTACATTCATACAACATACTCTCCCGGCCAGCCTTCCATCTTATATGGGCTGTTGCAATCCAACAAACAAACATGCACGCACACGCAGGCAAGCACACACATGCACACACGCACACACCTGCACTGCTGTCATTCCATGCACGTCTCCCATCCGTTGTCTTCTTTCTTCAAGCGGGTTGGTGCAACCACACCTCCAGCTACTCAAAGCAAGTACGCACACATTCAAAGCATGCTTGCAGATAATTTACGTACGCATGCGCACACACACACACATGCACACATACGCACACACACACACACACGCACGCACACACACACACGGACACATGCACAAATGCACACACACACACACACACACACACACACACACACACACACACACACACACACACACACACACACACACACACACACACACACACACACAGCGCTGGCAGCAGCACTGCAGTGCGAGATCACCTTCACGGGATTAGAGTTGGTTTAACTTGCATTTCCATCCAGCGCATACAGAGCACACGCACGCACACACACGCACGCACGCATACAGAGCACTCAGTGCATACAGAGCACTGCACACACACGGCAATCGATGCAACAGCTACATTAAGAGTGACAGGGCAGCACACGTGCACACGTTCACTCATGAACAGCATGTGTCTCTCTCTGCGTGTCTGAAGGGGTGTGTCATCATCATCATTACTGTGGAGCGAGGTGTGTGTGTGTGTGTGCGTGTGCGTGTGCGTGTGCGTGTGCGTGTGCGTGCGTGTGTGTGTGTGCAGGGAGACGAATTCTCAAGATGCCTTTATTATTCAGTTTTTACCCCTCACATTCTCTGTACACTATCAATCCACCCCCCCTACATACACATACACACACTATAGCTTATAGTAATGCAATAAAGATGTCCCCTAAGCCTGCGCATAAGAGGAGACAACCCATTAAGAACACACATTATGCAGAATGAGTGGTTTCCTATCCGAAGGGCCGATATTACAGCATCCCTATTTGTTCTTCACACTGACTGTTTCTGTCTGTAATTGCGTATGTGCGCGCATCCGCGTGTGCATTCGTGGCTGTGTGTGTGTGTGTGTGTGTGTGTGTGTGTGTTTGTTTGGGTCTGCGCATATGTGTTAGTGTTAGTAGTACAGATGCCGTATAGGCATGCAAGAGCTGAGGTGTGGGAGGACACACATGAGGAATGTGTTAGTCACAGCACCCTGGGCACGGCACATTCAGATGCCCGGCCAATGATTAGAAATGCATTTTTATTGACATTGTAAATGTGCTTTACACAGGCAATATAGGCTGTGGGGGATACAAAAAAAAGACTCACATACACACACACACACACACACACACACACACACACACATACACACACACTTTCACAGCTACTGTATGTGTGGCATGCCTACCACTGTGCAGGGCTCTTGCATCCTTATGCCTGCACGTGCGTGCGTGTCTGCGTGTGTGTGTGCGTGTCTGCGTGTGTGTGTGTGTGTGTGTGTCTGTGTGCGTGCGTGCGGTGCGTGCGTGCGTGCGTGCGTGCGTGCGTGCGTGCGTGCGTGCGTGTGTTTTGCATAATAGCTCTCTTAATTACCCCCCCTGTGAATTTGCAGGGGAGAGGGAAGACAGACCGGGCTATGTGTGAAGTAGTGAAGTTTAGCCCGCCCTGTTTGATCTTCTGCAATAAGTCATTAGTTTGCAAGCAACGTCTTCTCTTTTTTTTCCCTCTTTGTCAGCCCCCCCACCCCCTTCTCCTCATGACTCAAATTGGTGAGTTACGTAACAATGAGGGTTGGGCATTAAAGGAGAATTCCATGCTAGAAGGCTTTTTTACCTTTATTTGTAGTTGTTACGTCCCCACCAAAGAGGTCCAGGTGTTATTTTGTGCAAAAGGGCATTATTGACTATTTCCCCTACCATAAGCCCTCAATGAATTGCATTGAATTGCATTGAATTGAATGGGGCTATGGGGTGTTATGTTAATTCGCTTATTTCCATCGCTCAAAAATCAATATTTTTCTTCAATTATTTTCTTCATAATGTAAATAGTATCCCGAGCACCACACTTTACTACTTATTTCGATGGAAATAAGCGAATTAGCACAAAAACCCAACCCCCATCATGAGCGCTTATATTAGTGGAAATAGCCAATAATGCACTTTTGCACAAAATAACACCTGGACCTCTTTGTTGGGGACGTAACAACTACAAATAAAGGTAAGGAAGCCTTCTAGCATGGAATTCTCACACACATGCGTGTGGTGTGAGAGATTTAAAGAGGGAGGGGTCATACAAAAAGCAACAACGCCGAGATCAATGGATGGAAAGAGTTGTGATTAACCCAAAAGGAGAGGGAAACTGTTGGGTCCAGCGTCGAGTGTTAACGGTGTGTCTTAACTGGCCACGTGCCTTAACTGGCCACGTGTCTTAACTGGCCACGTGTCTTAACCGGCCACGCATGTCGGAGCCACGGGTGAGTCTTAACCGGCCACGCATGTGTCTTAACATACGCCCCCCACGTCCAGCGGGAGCCGTCCAGTGAGAGTAAGGTATACTGTACATCATGATAACAGAACAATGTATACTTGAAGATAACTGCACACTATGACAACAGTGGTAGATGTTGTACAGTATATTTTCCACATGCTCAGGTAGGGTGCAGACGGAGAGAACTGTGCCGCAGCTGTAGTATAGGTAATGGCTCATCAGTTGCTCTCCTCCCCACATGCAAATGACAGATTTGAACATCACAAGGGCGATGGCATATATACTCCACACACTGTGCAACAGACTCCTGGGTGGGCCATTGCATCGATGAGAAATGTCATTCTCTCTCTCTCACTCTCTGATCTTTTCTCTCTTTATCTCCCCCTTTCCCTCGTTCATCCTCCTCTCTATACAGTATATCACTGCATAACTCCCTTTCCTACTCCATTTATATCTCAATCCATACCTCATCCTCTGTCTTCATCAATTACCATCTCTCTCTCTCTCTCTCTCTCTCTCTCTCTCTCTCTCTCTCTCTCTCTCTCTCTCTCTCTCTCTCTCTCTCTCTCTCTCTCTCTCTCTCTCTCTCTCTCTCTCTCTCTCTCTCTCATGTCTGATGAGGTTTCATTTAATTAGGTGACTTCAGTTGTTTTTTTCTTTTAAGTGGGCATGGAAATCCAATGTTTCTCACCCCCCCCCCCCCCCCCCTCCCCCTCTCTCTCTAAGGCCAGTTTGCTTAGTTTTTCAGCCTTATTCAGAGTATTTTCTAAGACTTCCTGCAGTTAGAGTGCCAACCCGGTGTCTGATGCCAACAGAAGCATTAGTGGACCCAAAGTCATGGCAGTATAGCCCCCCCAAATGGATATTAATAAACCCCAGGCCTGCTCTGTCTACCGTCCACCATGTGAGCCACCCACCCTCTCCTCCTCCACCTCTACCAAACCCTGATCAACCCTCTTAATACCCCTCAACATCCACTCCTCCTCTCCCAGTGTCATTACGCAAACACACCTGCCCTCACACATGTGTGCCAGCACAAACATGCATGCACACAGGAGCACATGCATGACAAAACACATTTAATTTTTCCCACACATACAGACACACAAATGCGTGTGCGCGAGCGTGCACGCACGCACGCACGCACGCACGCACGCACGCACGCACGCACGCACGCACGCACGCACGCACGCACGCACGCACGCACGCACGCACGCACACACACACACACACACACACACACACACACACACAGTGGCATGGCAGTATAGTTGCAGTGTCAGGCTTTCCAACGGGGCTAGTATAGTTATATAGTAGACTCTGAGGGTTTAGTAAAACCCTCATTAGAAACCAGTGTAGGTGTGAACATCCCCACTGCTGCCTCACAGCAAACTGCTTACCTCTGCAGAACACTCGCAAACACGCACGCACGCACGCACGCACGCACGCACGCACGCACGCACGCACGCACGCACGCACGCATGCATGCACGCACTTATGTACGTACGTACGCACGTACTGTATGCATTTATGCAACTATGCATGTATGCACACACGCACGCACAATATTCACAATGCACAATATAAACCCTAGAATGCACATCGACACATCACCGAATACATATTGCATACAAATCTAACACACATATACGCGCATGCACACACACACACACACGTGTGTGCATGCACGTATAACGGATGACATTTAGATATAGAATAGCCTAGTGAAAATAGCTTGAACATTTTCACCTATATGTTGACATGCACAAAATATGGAGGTACATGATGTCCTCTAGTCTATTTATCTATATCCACATATAATCTGTCAAGGAAAGCTATTAATGAGACAGAAATGTCTGTTGTAAATCGATACAATAGATGTATGTGAACGCGTGTGTTAATCATTGCATTAATTTGTTGGACAGCAGTTTAGGTTTACTGTTAATGTAGTCATACTTGGCATCAGCGCTATGATGTGAGCGCTATATTAAGGCACAACAAAAAACAAATCGAAAAGTACTGTGAAGTCTAATACATGTGATCCTCATAAAACTATTCAAAAAGTACTGTGAATTCTAATACATGTGATCCTCATATGGTACAGCATGAAACACCCACCACTATAATAGACACTAGACAAAGCTCCTTAATGTGTTGAGAGGGTGATGAGACATGCTGAAAACAGATTACATCACCTCGAGGGAACCAGCCCGCGACAGCGAGATCAACTTAAGCATGCTCCAAGTGGACCAGAGGACGCAACACGATACCGGGCCCGCATGAGGGGCTGGGGCAAGCTGTTTCCACACAGTACGACATGAGGGGTAGTACACATTAGAAAGCTGCCTCTCGGGCCACCTAATGGTTTCACGTTGCAGAAATCGCAGCTGTCTGTTTTGATACGCTTTAGTAATCTATTTGTAATCTATTTTCTTTAGAGACAATAAAGGGATGTTGAATATCAAAATCATGCTCACGAAATTTGAGATAGTTTTCAACCACTTTCAACCTGCTGTCCCTGATTTTGACATGCCCAAAATATACAGTACAGTATCAGATCTACAAACATGTCACTTGCAACGCATATTAATAATCCTAGTATAAATGCACCACGTCTCTGTGACTGTGTATGTGTGTACGTACGTATGTGTGTACATACATCTGTAATCCACATCACTCGAGAACCGTTTGCCCCACCGACTTCAAATTTGACACACTTTAATTCCACACCACCACAGGGAGTGCAGTGCCCGGCCTTGTGCCGGTGGGATACACCGTTGTCCCGAAACACCACAAAAGGCTCGATATCTGTCATTAGCCAATTGATCACACCTGATCGATATGGAGCTGGCCTGTTATGACATCACAAAGGTGCCTGACAAAGAACTCCATATATGGGCATAAAAAGGACCCTACTGTATATTGCGACCGAAAGTCGCATTTACTATGAAATCCTGCATCTCGCGTCCATCACACCACCATATATGGTTGCCAATCCATCATGCCATCTCCATATATGGTCATGCCTCATGACATCACGCCTCGTGACACGTCACACCACCATATGGCCATCTCCATATATAAACATCACAACACTGACCTCATCTAACCCTGGATAACCATACATGGAGAAGACTGGATCATCACCTAGATCTGCATATATGGAGCTGGCCATATATTGATCTGACATCATCAAACCCTGTACACTCAAGACACGCTCCATATATGGCCAGTACAGAATTCATTCCATATGTTGATCTGCCAACCCATGCCAAAGCGCCAGCGCTCTCCCAGCAGTCTGCCGTCACCCAGGCGGATGCGTGCACGCGACCTCAGGGCATCTTTACTGGTATAGTATGTTCAGAGCAGTCACGTTTGTTCTTGCTTTTGCTATAGTTACTCAGAAAACCAGCTTTTCCAAGCTGATATTTTCTTATAGCCTTAAATTCTTTCACACACTCAGTGCATCAAAAACTGTTTCACTTTGAAGCACTTCTGCAGTGACTTTAACGTCGACTTTGGCTTTTCTTGTGCACCCCAGAGTCAGACAGTTAAGTTGCTTGACTCAATATTTAGGCATTTTATCACACTCTACATATTTTATGCAGTCTATCAAAAGGGAAATTAAAATTAACATTATTTACAGACAGTACAGTCTATCAACAATGGATATATAAATTATGTAATTATGTGTACAGCCTATAAAGTGAATTCATGACTAAATAAAAAATAAATCCCCACTTATGTGTGCGTCTTACTGGTATTATACAGCATTTTTCAAGAACAAGTGCTTCACAACACAAACCTCAACAGTGTGGGAAAACAAAAGAAAAACACATGGGGAAAAAAGACATGAATGAGTACCGAGGAGGACCCGAATGCAGAACTATAGTTAAAGTGTTTATATTAAAGGGACACTTCACCCTTTTTTAATGACGTTTAGAAGATTTAGAACACTTTCCTGGGGGTATTTATGTGTGTAATATGTGGTTTTAGATATTTTAGATTTTAGCAGTGAGGCCAGTGTCTCTGATGTCATGGACACTGGGCTCACTTACTTCCTGGACTACATGATGTCTCAGTAAGACATCCCTTCCCCTATCCACAAGGAGGAGCACCAAAGCATGGCACCAAAGCATTATGGGAATTGTAGTCCAGGAAGTAATTAAGTGATCCCAGCGTCCATGACATCAGAGACACTGGGCTCACTGCTAGAATTTAAAATATGTAAAACCACATATTACACACATAAAGACCCCCAGGAAGGTGTTCTAAATCTTCTAAACGTCATTAACATATATTTTATGCAAAAAGGGTGAAGTGTCCCTTTAACAAAGCTTGTTGTAAGACTTAGGTAATATATGCAACATGGCACAAACAAAGAAAAAGAAAACACATCTCGGTCGTGTTGTCTGACGTGTTCAGAATCAGTGAGAATGCCCGCTTCATACCGGTAACTAAGAAGAAGAATAATAACTGGCTTGTTTTGATTTCATGCGTATAGTACATCAATTTCATGCAAGGCTTGTCTTGGCTCATTGCATTGTGTGCGATATACGCTACAAGTACATCCCATAAGCCGATCTGGCCCATCCATCTGCCAATTTGCTAGTTCTGGGCCTGCATGTGTATGATGTTATGAATTCATGAAATGTATGTCGATAATAATTATGTAAATATTTGGAAATTGAGGTCGTTGGCCGGCTGGCAGCATGCACAAGAAATATGACCATGTAGGCCTGTTTAGGCCGAAATTAGCTGTGGACAGACACACAATTAAAATGTTTCACACACAGACACGCACACACGGACATAGCCAAATGCAAGAATCTCCTGGCAGAAATTTTAATCTCTTTTGAGAGCTATGATCTTTAGTGAGACTTATTTTGAGATATTGTCACATTATCACATTCTGCTCTTTAGTTTAGGAGTGAGCCCTAAGGGCAGCGCCAGCGGTAACTTGATTTCACACATTGAGCCAATTCAAACTTCAGTTGTTTTATGACCAAGCCCAAGGGAGAAAAAATATGAGACTTAATCCGTGCCTGTGAAAATACATAATTATTGAAATTTTAAACTCTCCATATAGGCTGGAGGCATAATGTCTTCATTGTCTCCACCAGGCCGAAGGCATGGGGAGAGAGTATGTTTTGCACTCCGTCCGTCCGTCCGTGTGTCCGTCCGTCCGTCCGTGTGTCCGTCCGTCTGTGAACAGCTAATCTCCGGCACCGTTAACCCGGTCGATGCCAAATTTTGCACACACACTCCCTGGATGCCAACGATGAACCTCTGCCCCAAAAATTCCAGAACGGCCTATTATAGTGCCACCAGGAGGCCGCTTTGTGCAAAACAAGTTTTTGGACAGTACACCTACAGATTTTGTCCAAACATCACGCAAATTGGTACACAGTCTCTTTAGAGCCATTCAACGAAACGGGTCTTTCAGATTTCTCAGACTCCATCCTGATTGGCTAAGATTGGCTTCCAAAGTTTGCAGGAGTGCTCAGTTTCAAACAAAATGCTGCAAATCATGAACACATCGTCGGATTTCCGTGAAATTGCGCACGCACATTCCCACTAGGCCGAGGAAGAAATGCCACGTGAACATTTTCAACTCAGCCTCATGGTGGCGCTATAACTGGCCGAAAAGTGTTTTTACCTCCAACTGCACGGATTTGTGGATAACTTTGTATGCCAACTCCCTAGAGGCCAAGGAACACTTATATTACTCCTAAACATTTAGCCAAACATCACACACACTCCTATCCTCCTGGTGGAGACCTGTGCCCAGAAGGGCACTTTTTCTAGTTTGACTTTAAATTGGCATGATCCCCACCTACAATTGTCACATACCTTGGCAATAACAATGGATTGTATACACATACATGTACATCAGACTAACAAGATCGAATACTGGCCTGACAGTCTTTGCTGCTGGTACATAACAAGTATTCCGCCTTTTTTGTATGAGGCCCTCTTAAAAAAGACCATCTCTCTGTTAAACAAACACTGAGTCTAAATCAGTGCTCCTTTTCTGGGGGCGTTCCGTAAACACCAGCGTCAGGAGGACTCAGGACTCAGGAGTCGGGCAGCTGAGGCAGGAAGTTGCTCCAGGCTTCCATGCGGAATAGAGATATAATCGCATACCTCCGAGAGTGAGAACACGTGGAGGCTGCTGAAATATACATGTCGGGATGTAATATTCATCTGCATACTGGTGTGAAGCACTGTAAACCAGCTGATCATAGCCAACATGGCACTGTAAACCAGCTGATCATAGCCAACATGGAATCATACTGGTGTGAAGCACTGTAAACCAGCTGATCATAGCCAACATGGAATCATACTGGTGTGAAGCACTGTAAACCAGCTGATCATAGCCAACATGGAATCTGGCATGTTGGCTAACACAATTAAACGCTTCCACTGATGATATCTCCAAGCTTTCATGGAGCAGCATGCAGCCGCGTATTAGCCGCTTATATGACAGGTTATCCATCTGCATTCTATAGCTGCAGCATATGCCAGCCGTGTTGAGTGAGTCCCATTCAAGCGGAGATGATTGCCCTACACAAGTTCACAAAGACGCCCCAGATGACAGCATGTGCGTGTGCATGCGCAACACAGATGCGCACATACGCTGAGAGATATAGAAAGGATTTGTATGGTGAGCAGCATGCATATTGCCTGATTCATACTGCCCTACAAAGCCAGAGAGTGCAGTAACTAAAGAAAGAATCACTGATAAATGGCTTAAAAGGAACTATAACATGCATTTTAAAACTCTTTTTAATATTTAATATAATATTGTTTATGTCCCTCAAACGTATTTATAATGGTTTGAGCCTAAATGATAACCTGTCCATTTCATTTTTACCAGCTGCCAGGCTGGTCTACTTTCTATCAGGTTGGTAGTGGCAACTTATCATTTCATTGGCTGCCGTAGTCACCTATCTGTCTGATTGGCTGCCTCATCCCTAGGCAACCAGACACTTTTTGCCTCTAGCCGACCTCTCAGCCAATGGGATAGTATTGCATTGCAGCCAGCAAGTTGCAACAACAACCCACTAGTTATTTCACCAAGGGATTATTATGTCAACTTTCAAGTACAACACGCAAGCTAACCCAGGTAAAGTAATGTGATAGCACTATAGAGCGTCACAGTCCCGCCCTCTTTCATGACGACGCCAGGCCCAGGAAATAATTCCCAATGCATTTTTCCCATAGACATTTCAAAAAGTATTTATTTAAAGCGTCGTACAAAGCCAACTCGAGTTGTGACAAATCATGACAACAAACACAATATTTTGGACCAAACAAATTATTACAATGAAGAAAAACAACAAAAAAAGTGTTGTAACCTGCCGTTTTCTTCTTCTTTGTAATTATTTGTTCGGCCCGAAAAATTGTGTTGTTGTCATGATTTGTCACAACTCGAGTTGGCTTTGTACGAGGCGCTTAAAAGGTCTTTAAATAAATACTTTTTGGAATGTCTATGAGGAAAATGAACGGGGAATCATTTCCTGGGCCCTGGTAGGGGGCGGGACTGCAACACTCTATTCTGCAGATATAACAAGGCAGCTGGTAATTAATTGATGTTCATCAATTCTTGTTTTCTTGCTTCTGGAAGCAGTTTTAGCTGCAGTACCACAATGTCCTGAGGTGGTGGGGGCGCTGATATGCTAGATAAATATGCTAGATATTTGTGGGAATAGAAAACACATAAGGGAGCGCAAAAAACACCAACACATTTTGAAAAGATAAATTTCATGTAGGGCATTTAAAGGTGCATGTTTTAACTGGTCAGCCAAATGAGATAAATGTATAATGTTTTTTTGCCAGAGGATAACAAACCAAACATGGCAACAAAATAAATAAAGAAACGCGTGGCCTGCTTTTCTGAGTGTAGTTGAAATCACCCGAAGCAAAAACATCTCCATGTTGCTCACTCTTTCACGATGCATTGCTAGATGTTCGAGGCTGTGTGTGTGTGCGTGCGTGTGTGTGTGTGCGTGTGTGCGTGCGTGCGTGCGTGCGTGCGTGCGTGCGTGCGTGCGTGCGTGCGTGCGTGCGTGCGTGCTTGCGTGCGTGCGTGTCTGTAGGATGCTATTATACAGCTTGGCTACAAATGTACTACTTGTGTTCATAATTTATTTGGAAGCCTCGGTAATGTCCATAAATCAGTTGTGAGAGGCCTGCATGATTGCAGGAATACCCAAGCCAAGAGCTAAGGCATTGGCAAAATGAGCACCACTGATATAGAATCATATATTTTTCAGAAAACTGTTTACTGGATTTAGAAGACATTTTTAGAATCTGCGTAAGGTCTTAAATTAAGGGCCACTTCACTTTTGCAGCCAGATCTTATTTTGATGACACAAGAAACACTTTCCTGTGGTTTTTATGTGTGCAATAAAATATTTTAGATATTTTAAAAATCTGTCATGAAAAAGTGGTCTCACTTCCTTCACACAGCCTCACCCCTCTCCACGAGGGGGGCAAGTGCACTAAAGCATTATAGTTATTGCAGTCAAATACATCAAATACATTGAGTGACTGCAGTTTCTTCCAACGATGAAATGTCCCTTTAATGGGTTAATCTGCAAGCCCATGCAGAGTGCAGACTATAGTGAACACATGGGCTTACAGACACTGCAGTATATTCAGTAATCAATTAAAATTATTTCAGCACTGATGATGATGACGACGACGACGACGACGACAGTGTCAGTTGTATTCATTCTAATTGAGAGCCAACATTAGGGTCCAGTCCAGATGTGGCCTGCGGACCACGTGCGCATTATGCAACCTGTGGCTGCAGCCGGCGACACTCGAAATACCTCGACAATGCTAATTACCATGACGACCAAAGCCTAAAGGGCTCTCCACAGCTGGGATCAGGGTCAACTATCATAGCCAGCTTGGCCCCCGACGTGCTTTCCGGAACACTGGGCATAAAGACGTGCACAGCACACAGTACACACACTCAACGCGCACGCACGCATGTACGCATGTACGCACGTATGCACGTATGCACGTATGCACGCACGCACGCACGCACGCACGCACGCACGCACGCACGCACGCACGCACGCACGCACATACGCACGCACACATACGCACGCACACACACACACACACACACACACACACACCCCCCCCCCCACACACACACACCCCCCCCCCACACACACACACACACACACACACACACACACACACACACAGCTTTAGAATAATCAAATATACACACATTCATATTCTCTCTGGAACTGAATTTCCTATCTAATTTGATTTCCCAATGGCGGGTCACAGTGGAGTGAATAACGAACTGTCAAACCCGCCAGGCTTGTCTCTCTCTGTGTGTGTGTGTGTGTGTGTGTGTGTGTGTGTGTGTGTGTGTGTGTGTGTGTGTGTGTGTGTGTGTGTGTGTGTGTGTGTGTGTGTGTGCGTGCATATCAGTGTCACACACGTGCTCACCAAATGCCTTTTTGAGAAACACATCTGGCACAGATTGCACTTGATCACTCACTCTCTTCCCAGCTGTCACCCTCTCACCTCCCTTCATTTATTTAAAGGAGCCCGTGCAATGCTCTCCCCTCCTCTTTTCCACTGAGACAGGCGCGGCCAGTCAGCACAATGAGCACTCGGCCCGCAGGAATGCGCCTCAGTCTTGTGGAGGCGAGAGAGAGAGAGGTGCCACTAAAGCCTTCCATTCAGAAATCTGTGTGTTGGTGAGGTCACCGCTGCTCACTAGCCTTACAACCACCCCCAACCCCCGTCCACTAAAGATGTCAGACACCAGCCTCACACTGATTAGTTGAGACAGTGTGTCAATTCCAATACAGGCCTCAGGGTACGGAGAGAAGAATTGCGTATGGATGTGCATGTGTCTGTGTGCAGTTAAAGGCCCAGATGTGAGTGTGTGTGCGTGTGTGCATGTGCGCGTGTTTGTGTCTGTGCGTGCATGTGTGTGTGTGTGTGTGTGTGTGTGTGTGTGGTGCCTCCTTGTGCATGGGGGCTGTCATTGTTGTTGGTGCTGTCAGTGACATGATTGCCTAGGAGCGATGTATTGCACATCTGTGTGTGTGTGTGTGTGTGTGTGTGTGTGTGTGTGTGTGTGTGTGTGTGTGTGTGTGTGTGTGTATATATTTGTTAGCAAGATAACTTGGAAGGAATAATCAGAAAGCTGCCTCGGGCCAGCCCATGGGCCGGGACTTAATTTCCGGGGCGGGCCCGTCTAGAGTTTGAATGGACAGGTATCAGTCAAAAGGGAGACATCGAAGAGGAAGGACGGGTGGGGAGGGATCAACATATGGAATGGTCAGAACAGGTCAGCTCCATATATGGAGATCTAAAGGTTTTTGGTTTGAGGTCAAATGTAGAGTTGCTGGCCGGCTCCAAATGCAGGTGATGATCATGCAGTATTCTCTGTCTATGGCTATAGGGTGCAGGATGAGGTCAGTGTCTTGATCTTTATATAAGGAGACGCCGAGACAGCCATGTATGGAGTGCGTCACGAGGCGTGACGGGCGGACGGACGGACTGACTGACAGGTTTTAGCGTGACTGTACAGGTTTTCATAGTAATCTGTAAATTAAGAGAATAATACCTGAAATTTACATAGAGCTTTTCTAAGTACTCAAAGTCACTGGTGTCTGACATAAGTGTGGGATTATATATGATTATATTTATATTTGATGAATTTAATTAATTCACACATTTTATGTTACACATTATTGTTATTGTATTTGTCATATTGATTATTTTATCTCACACTGATGTTATGTATTGCGCTGTTTTTGTAGTGCATTGTTCTGTTTTTGCAGTGTATTGGTGCTGTTTTTGGTTGTCCAGGGAGAACAGATGTAAATTAGCTCCTAGCTAACACTGGTGCAATTACTTTTTAATTGTGCACTTCCCCTGTAATAACAAGCAATAAATGAAATTAAACTGCACCTACATCAACATTAGGATGGACTCTCTCAGGAACCCAGACAATATCAGGTAGCCCTAGCCATGTTTTATTTATCAACGGGGCGGACCAAAGACCAGATGGGGGATAATATCTCCATGCTGTCCTGTGAACGCCTTGGGATCGATCCCCCAGTTATAGGTCCCATACACACATAACATAGGCCTCATACACACATATCAAACACATGTTCTGTGTCTTGTCTGTGTTTAATTAATGGCCGCCACAATGCTTTTCCTATAGGAGTCGCATGGTTTGACCAAACATTTGTAGACCTTTGTGTTTCTAAGCATTTTTTGTGCGTTTCCTGCATCTGCACAGAGAAGTGAATTGTGTTATGTACATACTGTGCGCAGTCCACTGAGTGTTGAACCACAGTGCCAGGTCAGGCCTTAGGCTGGGGCTGCCTACTGTATCTCTGGTGGGACTGTAAATTGCTGGCCTATGTCTGCTAATCTCTAGCCCCCTAATCCCTACACTTCCTCCCGCTTCTCCTAACGTTTGCCCACACGGTAATTATTCTTTCATGTCCTTTTCTCCTTCACACACAAAGCTTCTTTGAAGTACAGTGTATTTTCTATCATATTAAAAAAAATACTATGGCTATTTGCTATATGAATATAGTACCTGCACATGTGTCCAAATAATGTTTTCACATCAATGGACAAATGTCCCCCTCAGAAGTTAGGGGACAATAAAATCTGTCCCCCTCATTTCTGAACTCTCCTTTATAAAACATGATGACTGCAGGTAATATTATGTCCTTTTGTCTTTCTTCTGAAATGGTGGACTCTTGGCACAGAAAGAAGACACCGACACTGTATAAATAAAGAGGTATCCATGATTCGGAAGTGTAACTTTAGCACTTTGAACATATTGGCATTCAACAATAATATAGACCTTGTTATAAAATGCTGAGTTGATTAGACAAAAGAAAGAGAAATATACAAAACAAATATTCTCATGGTTAAGCTGGTGCGAAAACATTAAGCAGCAATCACTCTGCATTCAGTGTGGATACTCTAGTATAGTATACCATTTGAAGCTACCAGGCTTTATAAACATAACTTGATCTCAATGAAAGCAGATCTGAACTGAAGTGTGTTCTAAAGGCCTATTCATACTCCAGTTTTAGGTGATAAGGTGACCACCAAAACGGTGGTTAGTAAAAACAGAGAGATGTGTTCGGGTGAACGGTGAGTCGCCTATCACTGCGGCGTGACGTCATGTTGTAGTTTTCGGTGGTACGTCTCTATGTGTGTCTGCGTGTGTGTGTGTGTGTGTGTGTGTGTGTGTGTGTGTGTGTGTGTGTGTGTGTTTGTGTGTGTGTGTGTGTGTGTGTGTGTGTGTGTGTGTATATGGTTGTAATGCACGTAACTCGAGAAAAGTTCGCCCCACCGACTTCACATTCGACACACGCGTTCCACACCGCCACAGGGAGTGCAGTGCCCGGTCGGTCGGACCCACGGTTCTCCAGAACTCTTCGGGCACAGGCAGACAGACAGAGGCAGACAGACAGATACAGAGATCTCCATATACAGTATGGGCACAAAAGGGACACAGACAGATAGTTAAAACAGGTGCTATGACAAGTTCATAAGGGTATTATTAGGTTCCCTATTTGCATCGTTCTCAAGTAGGCCGGTGGCCGACAGGCACGTACAGGTCTAGTTATATGAAGGTACAGATCTGTACATTGAAAATGGGTGAAGTGGTCCATAGGACCACGTCACCAACCCAGAGCCATAGAGTAAGACAGAGTTACGCAAACTCCGTTCACTTCATGGGGCCAGTCCAATGGCGGCTCTTCTGCATAGACTTCTATTGAATGGGGACAACCAGAAGTATTGAATGGGAACAACCGTTTGTTGTGCGAGTACATGAACCACATGACCGTGCCCCCTCAATATCGCATCGCAACTCTTCTATTAGATGGCTCTGGGCCAACCTTCATATAATTTGTGTTAATCCTACCCTTTGGCTCCTGGGTTTCTTACAGCCAATAATACCTCACCTGTCCTCCTTGTGTCTTATTGCAAACACTTGTTTTCAGAAAAGGAGCTGTTGTCTGAATATGACAGTTTATTACTTTATTTTGTCCTTTTTTGGTTGTTCTGGAGTTTCCTCTGTCTCTGTCTATTATGTCCCTGCTGCCTTGAGTTGTTGTCTGGAAGGAGTTTGACTGCTGGTTATTTTGGTTCGGAGAGTGACAGTAAATTGAAATTGTTTACACACTGACTCACAGAATCTCACCGAATCAACAATACCAAGGCATATAAGACGATGCAAAGGAGAGAGACCGATACAAGGACTAATGTCAAGTTAGTAGTAGAAGACCTACTGTACTGTTTTAAAAAAGGTCTCTAGTGAGTCATTTTAACCCCTTGTTCTTTTTACAATAGAAATTCTTGACATGGACACAAAGACACTTGCAGTAAGAGAGAGAGACAGGAAGACAAAGACAGCAAGGAATAATAATAATATTGCTGTTCCGCAATGCCAAAGCGTCTGCTACTTTACGGTCTATAGTCATTAAACAGAGTAGGATCTAATTTTGCTTCAGTTCTCCACTGCATCCTTGCATATCTATTGTGAACTTACTGTAAATATCTTCATCTTGGCATTGAACAGGCATACAAAAGTTGAATAAGATGAGATAATACTTTATCCCTGAGGGGAAATTTGGTAATACACTGTAATGTAGGCCTAAATTCAGAAGGTAGTTTGAGTAGCTTGATTAGATAGCCTAGGAGTGGGGGCTAAAAGGTAATTGTACAGGGTCCTGTAGAAATATTCAAGCAGAGCATTATTCAAGCTGGTGACTGCTGGTCGACTAGGTGCAGAGATCGAGCGGTCTGACTCAGCTTTTTCTTTTTTTGAAAGATGAAATGGTGTTGGTTTGGTGGTGCGACAGTTTTAGTTAGTTAGTAGCTATAGTGTTATATAAGCCCTTTCATTTGAAATATCTTTTTTTTTCTGAAATTCAATTCATTTACTTGCCCACTTAAACGTTATGTACGCCTAAGTGATATATTTTGGTTAAAACAAAAGATTCATGGTTAATAAGTTAAAGCTCCTATATTCTAATCATTGCTCAGATTTTCAGGTGGGACCATAGACTGTGGTCCCATTTATCAGCTTAATTGTATAGTGTTTCTGTTCAAAAATTGTCTGCTCAAAAAAAACGTTGTTTTAGTTTAATCTCTTCCAATTTCAATTATTTATCCTGTATGTAGTTCTTTCTCCTGATGGGATGAAACTGGTATCCTGAAATGAAAATAAATGTTATATTTACTCATAACAGCTCCACTACTTAACACTCGTGTTATGTTTTAATCATAACATTTTGATTGCATTGCATTCGACTGTTAAGACAAAGACAAAATCTCTCCTCTCCATTTAGCTAATTCCGTTTCTGTGTTGGAGATTAGCGCATTTTCAAGCTATACTCTTACATTTCCACACTTAAAAGCCAATCCCCAATGGAAATGTGCTCCCTGGTCAGAACATTTATGTACTTACATTAATTCACATAGGCTTACAGCCTGAAATTATGAGCGTGTTTCATAATTAATGAATACGTTAAATGGTTCAATAACTAACAGCAATGAACGGAAATGAGTAGATGTTCTCTCCAGTGTCTCTATCAGCTTGGCTCAGACTATACCATTCGTGGGCAACTGGCGGCCCACGAATGGTATCACCTTTGTGGGCCGCCAGTTGCACCTTCACTTAATGTGAAGGTTAATATCAGAATACTGCTATAATATTGATTTCAGCTGTGACAACATGCAAACATGACCTGCTTTAATTACTTCAGTCTAAATTAGTAGCTTAATGAGTAGTATTAAAATATTATTACTTGCGCAAGCAGAGTGTGCAAGTAATGTTTTTTGTCCGGTGCTCCGATGCGTATGTCCCGTGGCAGCGTATGACGTAATGATAATGATAATGAATTTATTTATATAGCACATTTCAAGACATAGTCACAAAGTGCTTTACATAACAGGGTAAAAAACAACAACAACCTAGTCACAGCTACAACAAGATAACATTGAATGACAGCAAGCACAACATGAAAGCATACACACAAAAATAGAATAAGGTATGCAAAAGGAAATTAAGAGAAGGCCTTAACGTAAAGGTGGGTTTTTAGAAGGGATTTAAAACATGACACAGATGTTGCAAGTCTTAAATTAATAGGTAGGGCGTTCCATAGTAATGATTAATTTGTGCTTGAGATGGCATTGGTGTCAGATTACATACATACATACGCAGCTACGGACATATGCATATGCCCGGCCCAGCGCAACCCATTGATTCCGCTCCCTATAATTGAAGTGCCCTTTTCACGTATAGCGATGGACATAGTGGGGCCGGTGCCCAAGTCAGCGCGAGGGCACAAGTATATACTGGTGATTGTCTATTATTTTGAATTATGTTTGGGAGACAAGGAACACTTTCCTGGGGTTTTTATGTGGGTAATATGTGTTTTTAGATATTTTAGTAATTCAAAGTGTCCATGATGTCATGGACACTGGTGTCACTTCCTTCCTGGACTAGTTGTCTCAGTAAGACAGCCCTCTCCCTCTGCACAAGAGAGTGCACCAAGCATTATGGTAATTGTAGTCATTAAAATAAGATCTGGTTGCAAAGGGGGTGAATATCTGTGCCAAGCCTTTATAGTACATGCTTTGGTTTTGAGAAAATAGGTATAATATAAGTATGCATTTCAATGTGTACGGGTCCCTGGCATGAAAGCGTCTTTGTGAGTATAGTTGAGGCAGGCTGTCATGCATGGTTTCCATGTTTGTATGAATGAAAGGTTTGTGTGTTTTTGTATGAATGAAAGGTTTGTGTGTTTTTGTTTATATTTGAGTACCTGGCTGATAATGGGTACAGGCTGTACTAGACGTGTTTCATGAACCATTAGTTGAGAGAAATAAATAGCTACAAAACTAAAGGGCATGTAATGGACGAACTGCACTCAAAACTCATCTTGTGTTCATGTTGATTTGCAACTGAAAATGTAGCTAGATGATATTTTTAACGCCTAGATGAAAACTCTCTCAACCTTTTCATTTTATGCCAAATTAGTTCATTGTGGGCTCTGCTACTGCGTGCTCTGAAATATTGCTTTGCCCCAAGGAAGATGAAGGGCCTATAAACCCTGGGAGAAAATAAATAAATTATGGTAAATTATGGTAGTGTGTTGTGGCCCTTTTTTATATTACAGCTGCAATCCGGACCTTATTTTAACCACTTTAACCTTGGCATCACGGCATCACGTCCACAAACTTGTCAAACTGTCTTAAACAAACATTAAATTCCCATTGACAATGAATGGAGAATTTTACGTCAGTGTCTGAGCAAGGGCATAGTGTCTATTTTACGTCATGATGATGTACAATGATAAGAGCGTCCCTCACATGAATTAATTCCTCTATTTATATTTATGTATTTATTTATTCAATAGTTTACGAACGGCAGCTTTAAATCAACACTTGGGATTGTGCTGTGTATAATGGTACTTATACAAAAACAATAAGGTGCAATTCACCATTTAATTTTGAAAAATGATGTAAAGCTAAACTATTATTAGCTGAAGAAAAAAAAACTATAGAGCTCAATTTTTTAGGCACTTGACAAACACATATTTGAAGCGGTGCAAGTTGCTTTTAAGTGACCAACATGACACATTTCCCTTGAGTCAACATGGTCCGTATCTAAACACGTTGACATGCAATATTTTTGGGATAAAAAAAGTCCAGTTTTTACGCTTTGCAGAAATGTGCAGTGACAGTTTTCTCTGTCATAATAGTATTATTATTGGAGTCTCTGAAGATGCAGTAAACCCCAAGCCTAGAGTGTTCATCCTACACTGTCACTTTCATCTGCAGTGCACAGAATTCCACAGTTCTGTACTTTCTTAGCCCAAATTCGCCCACAACCACTTGCGTCAGCCACTCTCTTTTTTGAAACAATACTCACCATTGTGCAAACTCAACCCTGTTCTTCCACATTTTGTACAGCTTTTAGTACTGTATGCAAAGTCTCATATCAGCAATGCATGCATTAGTTCCTTTCACTCAGTCAGCTTTTAGCTCAGTGTTGAGGAGTCCACGCTGTCACTGTGTTCAGAATGCACTTCATCAGCTCCCACTTGAATATGGGGTGGGGGGACGTACAGATGGACGCACAGCCATGCACGTATACAGTACATAACAACACAAAGGTTCCACTCAGCACACACACGCGCACGCACACACACGTGCACACACACACACACACACACGCACACGCACACGCACACGCACACGCACACGCACACGCACGCACACACACACACAGAGAGAGAGGCCCAGAGCCAGATGGATAAAATGGGGAGGCTGTGACCAGGAGAATGATGCATGACTGGGACAGCTGTGCTAAGCTCACTTCACTCTAGATATACAGGCTCACTCACCACACACAGTCAGCAGGCTGAAGTGTCAAAAAGAGACACAAGTGCTGACGCAAGGCACGTATATTATATGAGCAAAACACCACCTTATGATCACACACTCAACAAAGGCAGGCATATTGCACGTATCAGAGCACCAGATCGGTCAGAAGGATGGCTATGGATGGCCATTGGGTGCTTTACAATAAAAGTGCCACTTTGGCAAAGAGGGTTATGTAACTTATGTCAGTCCAATGGCGATTAAATGTATGATACTCTCAGTGCATGCCAGTATCATATCTCTGTTTCCTGGTTTAGGAGATCTAGCTGTATAATCCCCTATTGACAAGTTCCCTGCTGGAGACTATAATGCACAACATCTGCAGAATATCTACTTCATTAAGTCGCAAATTGTGATTGGCCGGCGTGATTGGGTGCATTGGTTGAGCATCTCACAAGTATGTGGCTGATAGAGAGTTGTCAGACATTGTGCAATACTCAAGTCGAGAGATACAATACTTGGACCTCTACGCCCGTGGCTGTTGTATGATAACAAGAGGATTGGCTGATGTTGGCTTTCAGCTTTCAGGAAGAAGCCAGGGAATACACCAGGAGGACATATTTGGATATTATAATTATATTATTATAATTATATGCATATATAGGGCAGAAAAGTGAAGATGGAAAAGTGAGGATGATGTATATAAGAAAGCCCCTCACTTCACATGGGTGTGCTTTTTTTATCTAACCCAGCCCAAATCTCCTCTGCTGCGTTGCGGCACGTTGTGAGCTTGGAGATCTATACTATATGCTATATGTTTTGCAAAATATGGAGAACCGGGATGACTGCAAGCGACGCTGGAGGGCTGAATAGGGATGCTTGGGTTCAAGTGGTTAAATGTCACGTATAAAGTTATTTTATATCTGCCCTAGGGCCTGCTATTACAGACATTCACTCAAGTTTTCCCCCGTGACAAACTATATCTTAGGGGGAAATATTTACATAATTAGGTAGGCTACTGCAATATGACACAAATGTAAGGTGCTATAGGGGAAAACCACATAATACAAAGTCCCCCCCTTCTGTTTAACCTATAGAACTGGAGGTCTAGAACTTGGGGCCATGCATGTGATCAGTGACATCACAAAGCTAGATGTACTCTGCAAGCCAAAAAGTATATCTTTGTGATGTCACTGATCAGCATCACCCCAAGTTCTAGACCTCCAGTTCTATAGGCTAAACAAAAGGAGGGGACTTTTTATTACCTCTACACAACAACTCTAAGGTATATTAATGTCATTTTCAATGTTTCAATGTAATTCAGGGCTGGAACATTTGTTTACAGGGTTGACCTGGGCTAAAACACATTAAGAACTGCTGCACATGCAGAGCAGGAGCTCATGTGAAGATGTCATAATGTTTCTTTCATGCACAGTCAATCCCCAAACTGTAACTAACTATGCCATAGTATCCTGAGACATCTTTAGCATTCATGGTAGTATTGGAAATTTAAACAAATAGGCTAAATCTGAAGACCCCGCCCTAACAAACCAATGTTTCACTAATGTATAAACAATGTAGGAAGAGTAAAGTCACGTAACACCATTGAAAGTATACTTGTAAATAACGGCTAAGATGGCACAACCTGTTCATTGAACTCAATGGACGGGGAAGGGGCTTGTTCTTTCTGTCCCTTTAACTTTGAGGTTCAACTAGAATCAGTATACAGTATATCTCTGATCTGAGAGGGACTGGTCTGCCTGGTAACACTAACTGCGAGTGTCATTTACAATTACAAACAGTAAGACGCGGCGCCTGAGGTTGCGTGCACTGGCCATACTGTATATGGAGCGTGCCTTGAGTGTACAGGGTTTGATGAGGTCAGATCAACATATGGAATGTCAGAACAGGTCAGCTCCATATATGGAGTGACAGTGTCTTGAGTGTACAGGGTTTGATGAGGGCCCAGGTAGGGCCGGACCTTAATTTTCGGGCCTGTTGAGATCTCTAGTTTTCTCTGGCTGCCGGGCACGGCTGCACAAATAACTTTGGGGCAGGCCCGTCTAGAGTTTAAATGGACAGGTTATCAGTCAAAAGGGAGACATCGAAGAGGAAGGATGGATGGGGAAGTAGTATATGGTAGTATATGGATATATGTCAGAACAGGTTCTGACATATATCCATACTAATATTGATGACATCAGGGATTTTTACAGATTATTAAAGTACAGAATGTAAGCTTTCATATGATGTATCATTCAATGAAATTGGAAAATATTTGAAGGAGATATGACCATTTTAAAATTATTGTGCCGTTTTACCCAAAGCTGAGAAAATCCCCTTTGAATGTTCACAACATTTCAACACCTAGAGCTGGCTAGCCTACTTTGACTTATAAATGTATACATTTAATTTGCCCAAATCAATAATCTGTTGGAATGAAAACCTCCTTCAACATTCAAACTGTGTTAATATGAAAAAAAACGAAAATCACAAAAAAAAGAAAATCAAGTTTATTTTAGATTTTCTGCCTTTTCATTATAGGCGAGATGAGGACCATTTTGCTAGACCTGGTCACATATGGGCTTAATTGTGACAGCAGGTCGCATTTACTATGATATGATCCCTGTTTACTATCATCCCTGATGATGTCATAGTGATGTCACGAGACCTATGTCATAGTGATGTCACAAGACCTGGGCACAATATATGGGGGCTTTCCCCATGTATGTTTTGTCAAGGTGTCCTCAAGCAAGATGCTGAATCCTCTCCAGTACACTTGCTCATAACGCATTTTATTTTCTCTGCCAAGTGATATGGTTTTATTTTTTAGGGGCACCCTAAAAACTAACCCTAAAAACTAACCCTCCTATACACAGGTTTAATGTTTGTCTTTAGTTAAATGTTTGTTTTGTAAATGAAGGGAAAATGTACTTCATAATGTGCCTCATTTCGTCATATTGTCTCTTTATTGTTAATGGCGTTTAATGTTTGTGTTGGCACCGTTTGTTTTACATCACCATTACATCCCCTAATCAACATGAGTTAGACTTTAATATATTAGTGCCCCTCACTTCACACAGGTGTGATTTTTTACAACTCTTTGATTTTCTTTTCACCCTCACAAAGGGGACTATAAGTGAAAAACAATTAAACAGTGTTGTTCTTGGTGCATAATGGAGTTGTGTCACGCTTAGTCATTACCATGAACCCTGTTCCAGTTCCTTATCAAATCTTCTGTTAATTTAACTCTGTATGTGAATGGCACCAAAGGTACTGTATGGGTCCACATTGGGTCCATTTGCATACTCTGCACACTGAGGATTTTACTGTGTGTCATTTTGAATGGAAGCACTATAAGCAGAACTAATGAAATAATGAACAACACCTGCAGCAATTAATGTATGACTCACGAACTCACAGTACACATGAACACGGGCAATT
The DNA here is from genome assembly GCF_951216825.1 of Electrona antarctica. Taxonomy (NCBI): domain Eukaryota; kingdom Metazoa; phylum Chordata; class Actinopteri; order Myctophiformes; family Myctophidae; genus Electrona; species Electrona antarctica. The sequence goes on from NC_136810.1 coordinate 38,744,604, forward strand.
AATTATGTAGATATCCGAACAAGGTACAAGTTAAGCATAGACAATGTTCTCAGTTAACAATAGGCCTATCCAAAGGGATCACTGAAAAAAGTCCTTGTGGTCTTGTTTCCATTCAGGTCCTGGGTATTCAATTCATAATCATGACATGGAAAATAACAACAAAATTCGAATCATCATAAAAGGTAAAAATAACATTTTTGGCCGGGGACCCCCGAAAATGCTTTGGCAACGTCTCGGGACCCCCGCCCCGCCCCCTCCCGACCCCCAATATAAATTGACTGCTACAATAACCTTAAACCATTTTGGGCGGGAACCCCTTTTGGTGTTTTAAGCATTGTTATAATTTAGCTATTTAAAAATAGCAGATCTACAAGCTCGTAGCGCGCCACTCGGTGGCGCGCTACGAGCTTGTAGATCTGCTATTTCTTTTAAATCGTGAAAATAAAATTTTAAAAAAAAATCTTTTTTTTTTTTTTGAAATAATTTGGGGACCCCCTAAAATAATTTGGCGACCCCCCCGAGGGGTCGCGACCCACGGGTTGAGAACCCCTGTTTTAAAGGACGCCAGGGATTTGCATTTTTTGAGGGATGGAGTTAGGGCATTCCACACTTGGGTGGCAGTGCTGTAGAAGGAGAATTTGCCCATGTTTGTTTTGAAAGTGGGTGGTACCAGATCGTTGTTCTCGCTTCCTCTTGTATTGTGGCTGTGAGAGTTGCTTACTTTTTTAGGTAGTTTGTCGGAGGGCATATAGAGGGCAAAGCTGCATTTACAATTTTAAATGTCAGTCCCAATTTCAATTGCTTAACTCTGTTTTCTACCCGGAGCCACCCTAGACTATCAAAATGGGTTGCAACAAGATGGGTCATGGGCCCCAGACCGAGGAGTAGTCGAATTAGTTTGTTTTGGGAGGTTTGTAGCTTGGTCTTTAGTGACATAGAGATGTTTGAGAACCAAGATTTGCAAGCATAGTCAAAGTAGGGCTGAATTAGGGCTAGAGTCTTGAGAGCACTTTTGTTGACAAACGAGGAAATTCTGCCCAGAAATCTTGTTCTTTGATTTACTTGTTTTTTTATTACCCTTGTTGCCATGCTTTCACCTGTCAGTTTGTTGTCAAGAATACCGCCAAGATATGTAATCTCTTCTTTGCTAGAGATTACTATGTCGTCAACTCTGTCTCTGACCTTGAAATCATTTACATTTACTTTACTGAGAGTATGTTTGGACCCAAAAAGAATGGATGTTTTTCCGAGATTTAGGTGAAATGCAGGTTGAGAGCCTCCTCAACCTGCATTTTGTCCTCCCCCGAAATCAGGAGTGCTGAGTCATCAGCAAACAGGAATCCGTACATTATATAATGTACGGATTCCTGTTTGCTGATGACTCAGTGTGGACTTAGACTGTTATTCGTCTGTGGTACTCATATAACAATATATCAGCAAGATTGTTTAAAATTCTTTATAAAGCATGTGACTTACGTTACATAATATGCTGTCTACTTCGATATCTTGGTACAACTACAATTCCACTATAAGATTTTGTTTGCTCGACTGCTGCACTTCAATGTTGGCAACAGAAACAGATCATCTCACAGATGCAAAATCTAAGCTACCCCCACACTCTATTGTCAAATCACAAGACTGCAGGACATAAAATAGTGGGTGAAATTATTTTCTGTGCAAGCTCTCAACATTGGCACTCACATGGTGAGTTAGGGACAGAGAGAGCATTAAGGAGAAGAAAGGAGTAAAGTGCGTGATTGAATGGCACTACGGGAGGCAACAATGATTCTTCTGCACTTGGCAAACATATCCAGGCATAATAGAAATAGCAGCAGGTGCGGTAATCACAGTTTCAGGTGCATTAAATAAACGAAAAAATAGAGCAGCAGGCCAGCGGGTATAGCATCACATCAAACAGCAGCAGGTAAACTCACTGTTTCATGTGCATGGTTAACCGCGTAAACGCCATATGATTGAGCAGAGAGTCCCTCCCTCGGGGCCCTGCTGTTAGTGTCGCAGCGCGACACGTTGTGAGCTCGTCCATTGGCTGTTTTCAGCGAAAGCTGTCTGCACAATACGGATGCTAAGTGGTCAAGGACGCATGGTTACATGAAAGATTATACACACACACACACACACACACACACACACACACACACACACACACACACACACACACACACACACACACACACACACACACACACACACACACACAATATATACGACAGTATACACATAGCACTGACTACAGAGTAGACTATACTATGGGCAAGTGAAACACCTTGCTTGTCTTAATATTTGATGTGTAACCGCCATAGGGCCTTGATCCATTTTTAATGACCTGGGGGGGATTTACCGTCACTGGTTGAGCGGTATAAGTACAAAAGCTCACATTTTTCCATTACTATTCTATTCATGTCGCTGTCTTTGAGTCGATTCATAGAGCATTGTGTATTGTACGGAGCGACGAGAACAGAGCTATATAGGAGAAGAAGAGAGCCGGTGTGTTGCATTATAAGGAGACCTGTAAAAGTCAGAGGAGCTATAGAGAGGCCGAGAAAGATCCTCTGAGGGATGTGTGATCTGTACTTTTCTTTCACCAGCTCTCCAAGTAATGACCCATGATGAAAGGCTGAACTCTCACCCTGTCAGGCTTCTGCATCAGCATGACCACGAAAATGCTTTTAATGCCAGCCTTGGGACGTCTATCACGTAATATATATGAGTTCACCAGGGTTTATCTACAGAGTGGTGATTGTAAACTTTTATTAAGCGCACTCCTCTGTGCACTTTTTTGTTTATGCACCTCTTAAACAATATGTCCACACAGTATACTGTGATGAGATGAGTGTCATAATGAACCACTATGCCATTGACAGACCCTAAACACGTTTGAAAAATGTAAATGTTCCTGTTGTTGGCAAGGAACCAAGCCTCTCTCCAGTCTCCAGAAGGACTTTACATTGTGGTTGACGATGTCTGTGTCAGTGTGCATTAATTGTTGAGTTTTATGTTATAGGGTCTGGCAGGTGGAACCAAGTACAGACGAACTTCGGGATGAGTTTGATTCACATGACTTACTTGCCGTAAGTGAAATTATCAATTGCAATGTATGTTGTATGTATGTATGTATGCATGTACGTATGTATGTATGTACCTGTATGTATGTCTGTATGTATGTATGTATGTATGTATCTGCAGGGGGGGGATATCTGTGCGCACCAACACAGACTCACATACTATAGGTGTACAGCCGTAACAGTTGTGAAAACCAACCAACACTATTTTCGTGCTCGGACACGAGCCAGGGACCCAGAGACACACATAGCTGTCTATGTTACTTAAGTACAGTACTTGAGTAAATGTACTTTCCACTATGGAGACTGTAAGTGCGTTAAAAGGGTAGATATTGCTTGCAATGATAATGCAAATTAGATAATTGGTAACAATACAAAATCTTACAAATGGATGAGGATGTAATATGATTTTACAAGACCTATAGTACTAGTCTTGTTATATTGTTGTTAAATTGGAATCTAATTTGAGAGAGATACAGTATTTCATACTGTAGTGTAAACAGTCTATTAGCAGAATTGCTCCCAAACAGATCCAAGTAACTGAAGTAAGTAGTAGGGATAACATGTAACTTTGTCTACACATATTTTGTTTTTAATGTCCTGTGGTAACACTGAAGGCTCTTTGAAGAGTTCCCTAAATAGTCCCGCTGAGATTTGTAATAAATTCCTAAACAGCTATAAAGTGGTCATGGTGTCTTTGAATTGATTTAGAGATATTTAGAGGGATTTGTACACTTTCGATATTGCTGGTCTTTGCTGTTTGCTAGTGATTTTTGTCACTGTTCCCAAAACATTTTAAGTTCTCTACAGGGAGTAATCTATTGCCAGGGTGAATTTTCAATACTGTGACTGAAGAAGCATAGTTAGAAAATCTTCCACTCACAGTCCAATACTATTATGGCTGTTCTATACAGTATGTGTACGTGTGCGTGTGCTTGTGCGTGTGCGTGTTCGTGTGCATGCATTAAGGTTAACATACATTAAGGTTAACATGCATTAAGGTTAACATGCATTATGGTTGGCGAACATGCATTATGGTTAACATGCATTATGGTTAACATGCATTATGGTTGGCGAACATGCATTATGGCGAACATGCATTATGGTTAACATGCATTATGGTTAACATGCATTATGGTTGGCGAACATGCATTAAGGTTAACATGCATTATGGTTGGCGAACATGCATTAACACAATCCTTCAAAATAGAAGCGCTGGGGTGCCGGGAAGACATGGCCGCTTTTACTCTGTAAAGCCCCCCCCCTTCTGTTCTGGAAAAAAACAAGATATTCTTTTGCTTGTTTACCTTTCTCTCGTTTTAATATTATCGCTAAATAATCCATCGCATTCTTATTTTGAACGAGAGGCAGTTGAGAAGTCAGAAATGTAGTATTAGTTAGGGTCTAACTCAAAAAGAAAAAAAAGGAAAAAATCAGAATATTATTCTCTGGCCTGATATCATTGAAGATGCGCTAGGACGTGTACACACGTCCTTTGAATCCGTTGGTTGGATTCCCTAGGACGTGTGGACACGTCGGATGGACGGAACCTGTTAAGGTTGGCGAACAATAACATGCATTAAGGTTAACGCATTAAGGTTGGCGAACATGCATTAAGGTTGGCGAACATGCATTAAGGTTGGCGAACATGCATTAAGGTTAAGGTTGGCGAACATGCATTAAGGTTGGCAAACATGCATTAAGGATGGCGAACATGCATTAAGGTTGGCGAACATGCGCTGCTCCCGTGCTTGCGGTTATGTTTCAGTTAGGGATAGAGATAGGGTATAGTATAGTAGACTAGCAGTTAAGAGTCTTGCACATTGACACTTGAACACATATAGCCAGGGCCATGCAGGAATCAAACCTGGTTGTTACGCGCAACCGGTGTTAGGTAGCAAATGTGACAGGGACCCCAAAGGCAAAGACACTGAGACAGGAGTAGGCAAAAAGGAAATTTAATCAAACAAAACTTTACATTTGTTGGGAGCAAGAGTGGAAGGGTGGAAGG
>NC_136810.1:38754694-38877194 GCF_951216825.1 Electrona antarctica
CTCATGTAGTCAGAGTGTTGGGAGTGTATAACACACAGGGCTGTGGCTCATGTAGTCAGAGTGTTGGGAGTGTATAACACACAGGGCTGTGGCTCATGTAGTCAGAGTGTTGGGAGTGTATAACACACAGGGCTGTGGCTCATGTAGTCAGAGTGTTGGGAGTGTATAACACACAGGGCTGTGGCTCATGTAGTCAGAGTGTTTAGAGTGTATAACACACAGGGCTGAGACATGCAGATACAGAGAACACATGGCCTATAACCACAGCCAGCCACTTATTAACACTCTCTAGCCCCTTTCAGATGGCAGCATTTAGCATTCTGTAATGAGCTTCACTTCCCGAGGACGAGAACGCTTGAATGTCACTCTGAGACAACCGCAGTTCAGTGGAGCTTGGGGAAGCCGGGGGGGCATGTGGGTTCTTGTGTGTGTGTTCACAGATGATTGGCGACGAGGAAAACAAGCACTCGAGGCCTCTTGCGAAGATCACTGCCAGCAAGAAGGGATGGACAAGCAAGCAGCGATGAGTGCATTTACAACTCATTAGCAGTGCATTTAGAAGCAAAATATTTCACTTCACCACTCTGTATGTGAGGGACCAAATGTCTGAATTATGAATGCCTCATTTGTATGTTTATGTTTTATCTTGAAGGATTTCTGTCTGATTTATGTTGGTGATGATTCCGTAAAAGGACGGTGAGGGAGAAGGGATTAAATATAGCGCAAGTTCAAAACCAAAAAGGTTGTGGTCAGCACTTAAGTAACATCCAGATAACCCGATGGCCTGTGGGCTCTTAACAAGGCTCCAAGTTACAGTATAGCTGCCCATTCAAAGCCACAGCTCTGTGACAGTTATATTCTATGACCACAAGCTGGGCGATGCCATACCTCAGCCTCTTGTTAGCGGTTTATTGCATGATGCTATGTGTGAGTCAATGGAATATTGAAGTCATTACTCTTCCGAAATACAACCGAGCGAGCCACACCAATAGATTAGTGTTGCTGCAGTGAAAAGCATAATAAGCATTGTAATTTATCCCTTTTTCAGAGAGCAGTGGTATAAATAATGCGCTGACTCACACTTGCAACTAACTCTTAACAGAAACGTTCTCACTTTTTCGTTTCCTAACGTGACAAAGTGTAATAATAACATGGCTATTTTCACAATTTCCCATTTCATGGAGGGGGTTGGAATGCAATGCGGCAAGCCCTATAAACGTGAATCTCACAATGAATGAACTATCTCACAATGAACACAGAGCAATGATCCCTCAGTTGTACAGAACAAACTCCCAGAAAACTGCAGCCACTGCCGTTTATTGAGGTTTTCGATTACTTTATTGTCCTGCATTGTAACTTTGATTCTCATACTGCTTTATTTGAACTTATTCCTATGGGCTATTCTATTAACTTTTTATTAAATATTTTCTTTATTGTATATTTAATATCCTTTTATGGTGTGTTTTGCTTGTACTTGTAAAGCTTTTTGAATTGCCTTGTTGAAATGTGCCACACAAATGTGCTATGGGCTGGTTGGCCCAATGACAAACAAGCAGAGCAATATCCCTGCATGCTTGAGTATTTCACTCCCATTTCTTTACCCCTCAAATTGATATTTGTGAACTGGAAATCTGATTATTAACTTTTATTGGAAGGATAATATTATCAATTTCCCTTGGGAGGAATATTTAGTTGCCATATAAAGGACATTCATGGATTTATTTAACCCCCACGCTGATAGACTTATATACAATTATATATGGTATTTAATTGTCACACATATTTTTGTCTACACTTCCTGGTTGGCACCCCTGAGAACTTTACTGTAAGGACAGTAAAACGGTAAAAATAAGGTTTGGTAAAAAATTAAAAGACCTCCAGCGTTCATACCAAGTTGTTTTCGTTGTTCTCTCCTTTAAGAAGGAGTATATGAGCAACTCTGCTCTATCTTTAGCTAGTCTCTAAAAGGGTAAAGTTCAGAGAGAGGTCCCTTCTACAGTACTGTCTACTGCTGAGATATCCATACTGCAGACTCTTCTACAGTACTGTCTACTGCTGAGATATCCATACTGCAGACTCTTCTACAGTACAGTACTGTCTACTGCTGAGATATCCATACTGCAGACTCTTCTACACTACAGTACTGTCTACTGCTGAGATATCCATACTGCAGACTCTTCTACAGTACTGTCTACTGCTGAGATATCCATACTGCAGACTCTTCTACACTACAGTACTGTCTACTGCTGAGATATCCATACTGCAGACTCTTCTACAGTACTGTCTACTGCTGAGATATCCATACTGCAGACTCTTCTACACTACAGTACTGTCTACTGCTGAGATATCCATACTGCAGACTCTTCTACAGTACTGTCTACTGCTGAGATATCCATACTGCAGACTCTTCTACAGTACTGTCTACTGCTGAGATATCCATACTGCAGACTCTTCTACAGTACAGTACTGTCTACTGCTGAGATATCCATACTGCAGACTCTTCTACACTACAGTACTGTCTACTGCTGAGATATCCATACTGCAGACTCTTCTACAGTACTGTCTACTGCTGAGATATCCATACTGCAGACTCTTCTACACTACAGTACTGTCTACTGCTGAGATATCCATACTGCAGACTCTTCTACAGTACTGTCTACTGCTGAGATATCCATACTGCAGACCCTTCTACAGTACTGTCTACTGCTGAGATATCCATACTGCAGACTCACAAAGAAGGGCAGAGCCAGCAGACATCGCTAGGAAAAGCCCAAAAGTCCTTCTTTAACCTCCAAGAGCTCCAGTGCCTCTCCTTGGGGTGGAGGGATTAAGGAGGAAGAGAGTGAGGAATGAAAAAAAGTAGTCTTAGGAGTGTGTGTGTGTGTGTGTGTGTGTGTGTGTGTGTGTGTGTGTGTGTGTGTGTGTGTGTACGCGCTTGTGTGCATGTGTGCACGTGCTTGTGTATGCTGCTTGCATGCATGTGTATGTACTTGTGCACGTGAATGGCACATGCATGCTTGCATGCACGCACATGCGTGTGCGTGTGCGTGTGTGTGTGTGTGTGTGTGTGTGCGTGCGTGCGTGTGTGTGTGTGTGTGTTCTCGTTAGTGTGTGTGGTGAAGCGTGGATTAATTAGCAGCAATGTAATTCACATTGTCACCTCTCATTACTTTCAAAGTGCACAGCCCCCTTTTTCTCACTACCCCTTTCTCTCTCATAACCCCTTTTTCTTTCTTTCTTTCTTTCTTTCTTTCTTTCTGTCTCTGTCTCTCTCTCTCTCTCTCTCTCTCGTATTTAGCCTTTCTGTAACTCCTGTCAAGTAGCCGTCCCTTTTCTCCCACCTCAGCTCTCAGCTACACACCTTGTCCCCCCCCCTCAAAATCCCCAATTAGTCACTTAAAATGTCTTTCTTTCTTTTCTTTTCTGCACTCAGCTTGCCTTGCTATCCTGTCATCTCTCTCTCTCTCTGCCTCTCATTGCCATCTCTCCAGCCGCACACGGAACCTAAAGGAACCTGAAGGTGCCCTTCACTAGCAAGGACCACACCACCATTCAGAATGCACATTTTATTGAATACAAAACAGAAACTAATAGATGAAAAAGGGACAGCCATCATCAAGTCATCAAGGAACGTAAGGGCGTTTCAAAGGGCGTCCACCTTAGCCACAGAGTTAAAAAGGATAGAGTGCGGCGGACCGGAGCGACCAGTAGGCTTGACGGCTTGATGGCTTCAACGTTGGCCAGCCATTCTGGGGGCTTGGCCTTAGCTCTCGGTCACAATGAACCTACTAAAAGGAAAAGGAGTGAGATGCGGAAGGCGCAGGTTTTTTTTTATAACCTTGCGCACGGGAGCGTGCTGCGTCATCGCGCACATGGCCCGTGGTCTTAAAGTGACAGGCCACGGGGATGCATGAATACATGTATATATACATATTTCTGTAAAATGGAACAATTGGGATGTTCTCACATGCGTATCTAGAAGCAAAATAATGTTGAAGGTTAGTTAACTGTCTTTAACCTGCAACACTCTCTCTCTCACTCTCAGTTCCTAATGAGTTCCTAATTGTGTCCCTCTGCCTGTCTTGCACTCACTCATGCTATTCTCAAATGTAGGCCATGTAAGAGTGACATTGAGAGTTTTGTGTGGTGGTTCAAACATGTTGAATCATTTGGATCCTTTTTTTAACATAAATCTAAAGTCTTCTGGGGGTTCCTGCATGGCAAAACCTTTTCAGATAGGGTCCATGCAGCAAAATATAAATCAATGTGGGGGTCCTTGACCTTTATGGACCTCCACGTTGATTTCTATTTAAGTTTGAGAACCACTGCTGTAGGGAAAAGCCATAGGTGATCTCAGTGGATGTGAGCTCACAGGAACAGGAGGACAGTGGGCAGCAGGTCTATAGAGAGTATGTGCATGCATAAAGTGAGTGGCAAATCGAGTGGCAAAGTGAATTTAAAGTCATTTAACGTTACAATCAGATAGGATACAACTCAGTATAGGCATACCCGCATTACCTGAATTTGCATTGTCAACTTCATTTAGAAAAATACATATCGATAGCACTCCGGTGGAGAGAGTGTTCTCCAGGATATACAGCAGCATTTATATTTTCGACACAGACTCTGCGACTTCTCGCAGATTGACCAGAAATGGAGGCCGCTGTCTTCAGACACGGCATTACAGTGTGGTTCAGAAATCTTCCAGTTTGGTCGAAAGCAAGAATATCCTGTCTCACTCACACACACACACACACACACACACACACACACACACACACACACACACACACACACACACACACACACACACACACACACACACACACACACACACACACACACACACACACACACACACACACACACACACACACACACACACACACACACACACACACACAGGCATGAAAGTAATAGGACGAAGACAACAGCCATCCCTGCAAAATGTTTCTGAACTGTTCAAACAGTCCCAGAGAATATATCACATTCTCCATTCTGAATGTCAAATCCTTCCATCTGGCAGATGGCAGACACTCCTCAGTTGCAGATGAAATACCCATGCATCGCCCCCCATTAATTCTGAATGCAATATGACATAGGTAGGTGTCTATGTGAATCAATGTCCCTGTCTGCCATGATGAGTGATAATGTATGTCTAATGGACTTTGTGTATTTTAACATGCACTACTGTAATGTCACTGTTTTATGTAATGTACAGTACTAGCTGTGCTAAGTTTATGGACAAATTTCCATTCGGGGCAATAAAAGCTGATCTTATTTGAAGCGTCTCACACATGCTATAGTGTCTTTCTCTCTTCATCACCCTCCCTCTTTTCATCCACGCCTTGTGCTTTCTCTCTCAGTCTAACACACGCTGACCCTGCATATTCAAAATGGGCACAGAGAGAGAGAGAGAGACAGAGAGAGAGAGAGAGAGAGAGGTAGCAGGCAGTGAGAAGGTGAAAGGCATGTCAAGGTTGAGTGAAGGCAATCTGTTTCCATTACCTGTTCTTCACGGGAGACAAATGACCAGCTCATAATAGATACATAATACATGGATAATGTCTTATTATGAAATGAATGCATACTCAGCCAGAGTGAAATGCAGATGGTACAGTGCAGTGGTTTCAACCAGTGGTCCTTGAGGGGGTTCCAGGTGGTCCCCAGCTAAATGATGGAGAGTTGGACCCTTATAGATCTTTAACTCTTGAGTGTGTAAAATTAAACCAAATGTACGGGTTAATTTGGTTTCATTTCGCACTCTCATTATTTTTCTGTTTTGCTTAGTCTACACATTGTAGAATGAGAATGTAGAAAAATGGTTACTTTGATCAACGTTTGCCTGTTATCTCTCCTAATGGTACCACCAACATCGATACAGCATGGAAATGTGGACCAAATTGTATTCAACGATAACAAAAGATTCCAAGTTTTGAGTCTGAGAGTCTATATCATCACCATTAGGCTATCAAATGTAGCCTAATGGTGCATATGGTCTGTGGCTCAAATGCAGAATAAATAATGGTCATATAAAAGGGTTGAAAACCACTGGTATAGTCATGGTAACTACGGTTTGTGTGGGGCGATTGTGCACAGTGCACATATGCAGTAGTACATTTTAAGACCACATACAGCTAATAAGTGCAGTGCCTCAACCTTGACATGCCTTTCACCTTCTCACTGCCTGCTACCTCTCTCTCTCTCTCTCTCTCTCTCTCTCTCTCTCTCTCTCACTCTATTCAACTCAATTCAAAGGAGCTGTATTGGCATGAGAAAACATACGTTTACATTACCAAAGCAAAAGTGGAACAAAACAATCAAGATAAAACAATCAAATAAACGTGTAAACAGAGCTGTGTTACATTAACACTTTGAGTAATACGATCTTGTGAAACTATAAAAAGATGCATTTTCTGTCAGAGATAGTTATACATCCATATAGGAGACGCTTTATACATTTGAAAGTTGACAACAATTAATATTTCAATGTTTTAAACATGTTATAAACATTTGGTGGTTTTCAAACTCTCCTTGGGTGATTGTAATCCATGGGAAGTACATGTTTCTGATGACTTGGTACAGTGGACGGTATGTGTCTCTGATGTCTTGGTACAGTGGTCAGACGGCTAGGAAGTGTAGCTCAGTCTCTACCTCGTTTTGTGTGCAGTGGGTGCACAGTTTGTCTTCTCTTGGGAGCTAGGTCTGCCTATGGCGGAATTTCTCAATCGTAAGACTGTGTTCACTGAGTCTGGTTTGTAATCCATTTTGGAATTATATTCCACTAGTAGTCTCTCTCTCTCTCTCTCTCTCTCTCTCTCTCTCTCTCTCTCTCTCTCTCTCTCTCTCTCTCTCTCTCTCTCTCTCTCTCTCTCTCTCTCTCTCTCTCTCTCTCTCTCTCTCTCTCTCTCCCTCTCTCTCTCTCCCCTCTCTCTCTCTCTCTCTCTCTAATTAGGCTCTAGTCACTGCTCTAGACAGCAATGATTTATGGTCCAACATGCTTGTTCTTCCGGTAGTTACCACACAGTCAGGGGGGGGGGGGGGGGGGGGGGGGTGCATTGTTACACAGATAATATGTGGAAAAACATCATAAAGGAACAGTGGGGATGATGAGTTGAATGGCAGAGAGATGGAGGAGGAGACTGAACACTAAAGGACAGATTTGAAGTGACACACTGCGAATGTTCCTGTCGATGCCTGCTGAGGTTCCTGCAACAAAGAAAAGCCATTTGACTGATGAGTGTGTTTGAAACCCAAACAATGGTATTCAAAGAGTCCCGGCACACAGATCGATGACCCCCTCCACCACCACCTCCACCACATCCCAAACATCATCAGTACTTGCGTGTCGTGTCGCCCGTGCAAGTGTGCGTGTGTGTGTGTGTGTGTGTGTGTGTGTGTGTGTGTGTGTGTGTGTGTGTGTGTGTGTGTCCTCTCCGACTGTGGAGGTAGACAGGGGACATGCATGCGAGACACACTGTATAGACAAGCACAACAATAAGTCATGATTGATTCTGTCCCCTGCCAGTTGGGGAGCGAGACAAGCACATTCCCCACAGAGCCATAGTGAGATAGATTGTGTACCAAGAACGCCATTGTTACTGAAAAGCACATTTTCCCTGACAAGGCGATGTGATTCCTCCTCCTCCTCCTCCTCCCCTCTCTCCTCCGTACCCACAATGACAAATGATCTCAACCTGATGGATCACAACATTTTCCATCACACACATCGGGTCCCTCTCTCTTTATTTGTCTCCCTCTCTCAATCAGACACACACACACACATTACCGGGGATGGGACTATCTGAAAATGTCATGTCACAATGGCTAATTTTGCAGAAGAGATTTGGTGCAGGGAGAAAAAAAGAGGTCCAAGTACATAGCCAACTCGGGTCAGGTCCAGACCAGATATGCAGCTTGGCAAGGGCAAATTGACCCCAGTGTATGATGGAGGACAATTGTACGATTAATTAAATAGAGCGGGCACAGAGTTGGACACTGGCCTACTTTGAACGATGCAAGTTGGAAATGCATGACCTACCCGGTTATTATGGCTGTGTCCCTTTTATACCCATATATGGAGTTCTTTGTCAGGCATGCCCAAATATGGAGTCTATGCAGATGTCATCGAATACCATTGTGATCTGTGATGTCAGAACAGGCCAGCTCCATATATGGAGATTTAAGGGTGATCAGGTGTGATCATTTGTCTGGATCCCGGGCAGAGGCTTTTGTGCTGGTTCTGGACAACCGGCTATCCGACGCACTCGACACCGGGCACTGCACTCCCTGTGGTGGTGTGGAACGCGTGTGTCAAATTTGAAGTCAGTGGGGCGAACGGTTTTCGAGTTATGGATTACAGACCTACATACACATACACGTACAGAGACTTGGTGCATTTATATAGATAGACTAGAGCGGTGCCCATTGGGCACTGGCCTACTTGGAACGCCTACTTGGTGCATTTATATAGATGACGGCGATACGATCATTGAGAGTGTTACTAGAGGTGTTACTGCGATCAAAGACAACGGTTATCGTCCCATACACCTACATAGGCCTACTGTACATACACAGCCAAATCCTCAGTATTATTTAAATTCTGAGAGTGTAAAGATGGACCCATAAACACGTACCTCGTGGACAGAGAGAGATGCACACTATTCATCACTATAGAATGTCTTTCTCAAGGCTAGCTGGAAGGAGAGGATTGAGCATAATAGAATGGCTGCACGATCCACCCACAGACGGATTTTCTCACACACATGCGTGCACACGGCACGCATGCATGCACATGCTCACACACGCACGCACGCACGCACGCACGCACGCACGCACGCACGCACGCACGCACGCACGCACGCACGCACGCACACACTGACTTACTCTCTCACTCTCTCTCACACGTATATACATACAGTATACAGTATGAGTGATTGATTGATTGATTGATTGATTGATTGATTGATTGATTTATTGATTGATTGATTGAATAGTTATTAGACTGAAATGTAAAAAAGCAACAGCGTAAGTCAAACACTTGGTCTAAAAGCACTAGCAGACATAAAAAGAAGAGGATAAGTGATTTTCAGGCCTGTTTTAAAGGATGCCAGTGATTCAGGGGTCAGAGAATGCCATGCTTGGGTGGCAGTGCTGTAGAAGGAGAATTTACACATGTTTGTTTTATAAGTGGGTGGGTCATTGTTCTCGCTCTATTGTGGCTGTGGGTGTTTTTTAGGCAACCATGCCGGTACTGAGGTAGGGATGTGGAAAAAAAGGTCGTTCACATCCTTGAGGGCATTGAGGGTAAAGCCATCCATCCATCTATTCATATTAAACCGCTTATCTGTAGTCTGGTCGCGGGGCAACAGCTCTACCAGAGAGCTCCAGACTTCCCTCTCCCGAGCAACATTGGTAACTTCCTCCTGGGGGATCCCGAGGCATTCCAAGGCCAGTGAGTCGATGTAATGCCTCCAACTGCGCCCTGGTCTGCCCCGGGGTCTCCTCCCAGTGGGACGTGCCTCGAGGACGTCCCTAAGGAGACGCCCGAGAGGCATCCTAACCAGATCCCCGAACCACCTAAGCTGGCTCCTTTACAAGCGAAGAAGCAGGAGGGGGAGGGCAAAGCCACATTTACAATTTTGAATGTCAATCGCACTTTCAATTGCTTAACTGTGTCTTCTAAAAAACATATAGGGTTTGAATAGAGAGTATGCGCATGCTTAAAGTGAATGGCACATCGAGTGGCAAATCGAGTGGCAAAGCAACAGGCAAAGTGAGTTTAACATCGTTTAATGTTGTTTAATGCAATCAGATATGACTTTTCTATGTGGATGTATGGGCTGTCAAGGCCAGAAAGTAGTTTTTTGCCACTCAGTAGGCATTCCTGCATAACTTCCTGGTTTGATGATGATGTCACGCGCATACCCTCTATTGAGGTGGATTATGGGTCCCCCAGTTTGTTTTGGGAGGTTTGAAGCTTAGTGTTAAGTGACATTGGGACGTTGGAGAACTAAAAGTTGGAAGCATAGTCAAAGGAAGGCTGAATTTGGGCTTCAAAAGAGAGCACTTGTTGCCATGCTTTCACCTGTCAGTTTGTTACAGAATGTCAAGAATACAGCCCAAAATGTAATCTCTTCTTTGCTGGAGATTACTATGTCATCAACTCTGACCTTGAAATAATCTACATTGACCTTTAATACTGAGGCAATGTTTGGACCCAAAAAGAATAGATTCTGTTTTACCGGCAAGCCAAAGTACGGATTTTGGTGAGTTAGGAACTGATAGCCACTTCAACCTGCATTTTGTCTTCGCACGAGATGAGGAAAAGTCGTCAGCGAACAGGAACGATTTGCAGAATTACAGGCAGCATTCATGTTGTTAATGCATAGAAGGAGGCCCTAGTATGCTTCCTTGGGGAACCCTGCAGTTCACTGGAAGGGAGACGACGTTCAATTGATGTCAACCACTTGTTCTCTCCCCTCAAGGTAGGATTTCATCCAGTTTATTGATGTGCTATTAAAACCGATCGCCTTCAGCTTGTCCTTGAACTGAATGATACGGTACAATGATACAGTACTGAACATTCAAATACAACCAACAAACAGGTTGCACAAAAAGCAAACCAGTAACTATAAATATTTAAACTACATCCTGTAATAAATACAGTCCAATGTTGGGAGGAACATGGCAAAGGATTGTTCGCAGCTCGTGTAATAATTGCCAACGGTGTCCTGAGATATTGACTGACTCCACAATGACTGACAGTGACTCCACAGGCCCGTGCTTCATCTTCAAAACAGAAAAACAGAGGGAGAAACTAAAAGAGCAAGATAAACAGTGTGTGTGTGCGTGCGTGCGTGCGTGCGTGCGTGCGTGCGTGCGTGCGTGCGTGCGTGCGTGCGTGCGTGCGTGCGTACGTGCGTGCGTGTATTCTTGTGTGTGTGTCCTCTCTTCCTTGGCTGGTACCGGACCGGTGTGAGAATTAAGAACAAAAGCTGAGTAGGCTGACAGAGGCGCGTTGTTGTTGTCACCACGCAGGACGCCACTCAACTCCTGTTGATTACAGCTGGCTGCCGGGAGGAGCACCATTAATCAGTGGCGTCAGAGCAGGATTATTGTTACAGTAAAAGGACCATTTCACCCATTTTCAACCTTCATATAATTGGTCCTCACTATTGCTCATTATAAATAACTAGTTTGTCCACCCTCTGTATGTAAACATGCGTGTTGGGCTTTGTATACAAGCAGTCATTTAGTAATACTAATTAGTATGCATATTATTATCGTGATAATATACTGTAGCAACCATATCAACAGAGTACAGACATGGTTCTCCATGGTTCTCGAGAAGAGTCGTTGATGGCCTATGCTCCACTGGGAGCGACGGGCCTAAGTAAAGTAAGTTCAGACAATAGAAACTCTTTAATTGACAAGCTAAACAACCAATCAAGGAGCTCTACAGAGCCCCCCCACCCCTCCATTCTCTGTATGTGAACGACCGAACATGTCGGGTTTCTCACAATCCTCGTCGAAAACGTCAAGACTAGCTATCGACAACCTTCTGACTGGCAAGAGACGGCAGAAATCCGTGCCGGTGCCAAATCCTGAACGAATCTGTGCTATCTGGAGGTGCCTTAAGATTGGCTTCCAAAGATTGCAGGATTGGTACGGTTTTGGACAAAATACCACAACTCATGAATGCAGCTCACGATTTCTGTGAGCTTTTGCACACACATTCCCACTATTGCTGAAGTCAGTTGAACATTTTCAAATCAGCCTCATGGTGGTGCTACAACAGGGCGTTTTTACCTACAGTCCCATGTGAAAAAATGATGGTCAGCGAGGTTGAGGTTCGCAGACGGACACACGGACGGACGGATGGACGGACGGACAGACGTACAGGGTGCAAAACATATAGTCTCCCCAGGGTAGGACCTTAGATACTGACTGAATGCCCATTCATAAGAATTAGATGATGTTTGTTCTAGGACGGTACAGTTAGGAGACTGGTAGGTGTCCCATGATCTAATGGGTCTGGCTGGTTTATATGAGCAGGGCAGGGATATTCAGGAGATCAAGAGCCTTGTTAAATATAAGTAGTACTATGATCCAGAGCGAATATAGGACACTCAAACTGTCAAACATAACACCAAATTATAAAGACTATATAAAGAATGATAGAAGTAGTTTTACAGTAATAGCAATAACTTTACAAAGTACAGTATAGCGTTGCTACAGTTCCACGCTGTGGCTTGAAACATCATATTTCTGTCTGGGTTACGTGGTTCACATAAAACCAAGTATATTATTTATCTGTGAAATGCTAACAGTAGGCCCCCTGCCTCTCTAAGCCTACCTTCTATCCATTATCCTGCCAACGTTTTTTTCCAAACTGCGACTAAAAATGGAATATCATTTTTCTTGTTGAAGAAGTGTCATGGGAGCATGCCTTTCTCTCTCTCTTCTACTCCTAGCTTAATTAGCGTACTGTAATTACCGGCAGTGTAATTTTCTGGGCAGCATGAGAAGGGGGACGCCTGGCGAGGGCTTGCAGAGGGAGTCCTCAGAGATTGTCAAGCAGGGCATGCACACTAGATGCCTCCTCGTTCCGATCCGACCTTAACCACTTAAGACGTTGTGGTGTCTCGCTGGTAAATCACCGCCCAACAAGCAGCGCCCCTCTGGAGAGAGTGAGGGACAGAGAGCTACGTGGAGACGTCACAGCCGGGGGCAGGTCCTGAAAGGACTGGCATAAAAGTGACCAATCAGCTTGGGAAATCGGAGGAAATCGACCTGAGTACATGTATATGGAAAAGGAGTAGAAATACGGCCCCAGTACACAGCCTACGGCGGAGGAGTACAAGCACTCAAGTACAGGCTGAGTAGAAATACTTACCGCTCAGAATCCTATTCTCAGCGCATTTATTGACTGTTAAACCTACTTACCTCATTTTTGTAATTTTACATTTTGCCAAAGGTCATGACCAAAAGAGGGATGCCAGGATGAAAGTGGCTAAGTGCTTCAATTATCTAGTTTTTGCCGTCCAATTTTCTTTTTTCCAACAAAATTATCATTGGGTAAATTAGCACAGACATAATTTAGCATTTACTTTTGAGGAGCTAGCTAACATAAATGAGTAGGCCACATTCATGAAAGTAAGCCGGCTGTGTAATTCGCTGTGGGGCTTTTCATGACGCAATCTCAGACAGAGAACTTCTCTCCCCTGTCTTTGTAATTTCCCCCCAAGCACCTGTTTCTAAATGGGGGGTTGATCCTGTAAAGCTGAGCCACACTGTAACCTTGAGCTGTTTTATTCCTTCCTCTGCACTACAGTAGCCGGAGGGGCTGCCAGGATTCTCTTCATTCTTCAATGCCGGTAATTACCGCTACAATCAGCTCAACTCATTACTAACTCTGGCCTCAATACAGACGGGCAATCCATACAGCAATACAGAAGACTTTTTTCTTCTTCTTCAAAATGGCCAATATGGCTAAAAATGTGTCTTACTGTAAGCAGCATGTACTTTATCTTCAACTTGCTGTCTGAAACTCTCTTATTTCCATTCATGGAAGCCAATTTTAGCTCATTTTGGACATCAAAATCAAAGTAGGCTAATTGTAACAGAATTTCCTCACAGACTATTTTATGAAGTCTCCAGAAGACCTTACTAAAAGTCCTAAGAAATCCTAGTTGCGGAAATATGTTTAATTGGCATCAATCCAAAATGGCAAAAATATTATTACTAGAAAACGTGCTCCTCAGAGCACAAGTCTCCGCCATGTCAGGTACTGTATAGGTTATTGACATGTGGACCAGCAATGTTCAGAATTCGCCAATCAGGATGGAATATGAAAAATCAGACACATCCGTCTTGATGACTTGACTGTAGAGATAATATGTAACGATTTGTGTGATGTTTGGACAAAATGTGTGCGAGTAATAATAAAAAGCACAACTACAAAGGCGACAGGTGAGTAGGAGAAAAGCAAGCGATGGTCCGACACACTGAAAAAGAAAACAAAAATCTCCCGCACACTGTCTTCAAATGACAGTGTGGCATACAAAATAGACATGTCCTCACATTCCCTGCTTTCCTGCGTGTCTTTTACCTGCCAACTGTCCATTTAAAACAAATGAAGCACAGACAGGTATAATGTTTTTGGGATTAATTTGATGATCGTTTCTTTGCTGTGAATGGTTAGCTATGGAAAGAGACCGAGGGAGGGATCTGTGTGAATTTACTGTGATCTCCACTTGACCCACAGTCATTATATCTGAAGCCAGTGATAGTCTCCATTAATAAGCTCTGGTCTGACAAGCCATTAACAAGCGGTTCAAAGTTCCATTTGGGACAGACTTACAGTATATCATGTATGTCAACAAAGAAAGAACGATGACAAGGCATCTGTCTATTCATCCATCCATCCATCCATCCATCCATCCATCCATCCATCCATCCCTTTGACTATCACTATTTTGGATATTTCACCAAAGCAAAGCCGGGCAGCGCTGTCCTCCTGGAATGTGCCACATGACAATTGTGTGTGATTGTCAGGTAGGAAAAGTCAGATTCTGTGCGTGACATCATCATCATACCCAGAAGTTCTACTAAGTGGCAAAAAACCAACATTCTACATACAGTACATGCAGACAGAAACATTCTTATCTGATTGCATTAAACAATAAGAAGAAGAAGAAGAAGAAGAAGAAGAAGAAAGAAATTGCATTTTTAATAGCACTTTTCTATGCACTACGTGCTTACTCAAAGTTCTTTACAATGGTCCATTCATTCATACATTGGGAGGTGAAGCAGCGAACAGTCAACAGCAGTGTCCTGACCCACATTCACACACCAATGATGGCAACCACTGGAGGCAAGGTGGGATCAGCCCAAGGACACTTTGACATGTGTATAGGAGGAGCCAGGATTTGAACGACCCACGGATCATTGGACAACCTGCTCTACCTCCTGAGCCACAGCCGCCATGTTTAAACAAAACTAAATGACGTTAAACTCACTTTGCCACTCAATTTTCCACTCACTTCATGCATGCGCGTACCCGCTATTTCAGTCATCTGTTCCCTGCCATTGTAGTGGACAAAGTTATGATTAGTAGGAGGAAACAATGTGAATGTCTCCACTTGTCTTCTGTGTTCTTTTACCTCAATCTCACTCTCCCCCTCTGTCTCTGTGTTTGTTACATACATTCAAGTTGTTTCTCAGCAACCACCCAGGCACCCACCCCTCTATTCATCATCAACCACCCAGGCACCCACCCCTCTATTCATCATCAACCACCCAGGCACCCACCCCTCTATTCATCATCAACCACCCAGGCACCCACCCCTCTATTCATCATCAACCACCCAGGCACCCACCCCTCTATTCATCATCAACCACCCAGGCACCCACCCCTCTATTCATCATCAACCACCCAGGCACCCACCCCTCTATTCATCATCAACCACCCAGGCACCCACCCCTCTATTCATCATCAACCACCCAGGCACCCACCCCTCTATTCATCATCAACCACCCAGGCACCCACCCCTCTATTCATCATCAACCTCCCAGGCACCCACCCCTCTATTCATCATCAACCACCCAGGCACCCACCCCTCTAATCATCATCATTCAGTCATCAACCACCCAGGCACCCACCCCTCTATTCATCATCAACCACCCAGGCACCCACCCCTCTATTCATCATCAACCACCCAGGCACCCACCCCTCTATTCATCATCAACCACCCAGGCACCCACCCCTCTATTCATCATCAACCACCCAGGCACCCACCCCTCTATTCATCAGCAACCACCCAGGCACCCACCCCTCTATTCATCATCATTCAGTCATCATCTGTCCACCCTTCCCTCTTTCTCACTCATCTTTGTTCTCCTCATAGCCTATAGCTACAATTTACAATTTACAATTTAGGCATTTAGCAGACGCTCTTAATCCAGAGCGATTTAATTAATACATAAAAAAGTCATCATGAATCATATGTAAGCTAAAGCCCAAACCACACCAAAGGGTCGGGTTGGGACAAAACTGTTTTTAAGGTAAACCACACCAATGCAACTCATTGAACCTAACAGTGGAATATCTATAATGAAACTATGCATACCTGTATATACTATACAGCGCTACCATAATGTCTACATAAAATACTATCTAAGTTACATAAGTTGAGCCTTTGCAAACGCCTGTAAGGTCGTCGGAGGAGGGGGTATGAAAGGAAAGTGGAGATAAGAGGAGAGATAAAACCGCGTACACCGCATACACAAAACACGTGATTCTGTCGCTCCCATCTGTTCATACGGTACTACTGGTCTGTGTCACACTACACAGAATCCCTCAGGTCCACTTTGAACAGTATGTTAAATGAAGACTCAGGATTTTACTGTGTACTGTACTTTCAGAGGATATGGCTCCAGGCTGGCTTTGTGTATTTACATATTTGTTCTATTTACATAATTACCACCATATAACACCCTTCACTGTCATCGACTTGTCCCCGGTGAACCTGCCATGAACCCATAGTTACCCAACAGGAGTAGAATGTTTCCCTTTACGCTTATCTCTTCTGCACGCACACACACACACACACACACACACACACACACACACACACACACACACACACACACACACACACACACACACACACACACACACACACACACACACACACACACACACACACACACACACACACACACACACACAGAATGTATGGCATGCACAATAACAACATACTGACAGACCAGACTCATCTGGGAAAAATAATGTAGCACTGAAACCTTGATCACCCTGTCTGTAGATCACTCTCTCATTCTGGACCTCTTTATACTGCGGTATTGCATTCTGATTGTCTGTACTTCTCTGCCCTCCAACCACAGACAAGACCTGCAGCCTGCAGGCTGACTTTAGGCTATAATAATCCAATTGTGCGTGCGTTGTGTATGTGGCTGTGCATGCGCTTGAGAGAGAGAGAGAGAAGAGATCCAGTGGTGGGTTTTTTTTGCTCACAGTCTCTCTTTTTCTGTTAACTGTTACACGTGTCCTTCACAAACACACACACACGCACGCACACACACACACGCACGCACGCACGCACACACACTACGCACGCACGCAGGCAGGCAGGCAGGCAGGCACGCACGCACGCACGCACGCACGCACGCACACACACACACACACACACACACACACACACACACACACACACACACACACACACACACACACACACACACACACACACACACACACACACACACACACACACACACACACACACACACACACACACACACACACAGAGCCAGCTCCTGGACTCCAGAGCTTGTTAGCGAGGCGACTGACAGACCACACAGTGTGACTGGCATCAGTCACCCAGCTGGAAGAGGTGATGATGAGGAGCGGGTCAGAGGTCATGTTCCCTGTCCTGGCCATCTGGCCTTCTTTTCCATGCACTGATCTCTGTAACGGTTACTATATGGACATGATGGACTCCATGCACTGATCTCTGTGACTGTTACTATATGGACATGATGGTCGCTGCCTTCCCACCTCTATGGATTTCAAAAGAATATGTAGAGATGTTTCAAATGGGACGAAGACATTTTTTTCAAATGTGTTGGGAGGACAAAACCTACAATACCACCACAACCTGGCGTCCCTATAGAGCATAGCAGTGGGCATGGTTTTCTGGACCCACTGAAAGATCTGCCATTCATTTGTCCCATAGAGATTTACAAAAGTATCATATCAATTATCAATAAATTAAAGCCTAGAATCCAGTCATCCAGGATCCTGGTGAATCATGACCTTTGATTCTGTGATTCAAAGGTGTTTGAATGCTACTGTATGCTCTATTATTGGTGAAGATGTAGTAGTTTATATTGTAATGCTGACACAAATCTTCACATTATAGACATGTGACTTTGAACAATTGCTTGTTGGCAGACGTTAATAATTTCAATCTCTTGGGAGAAATTATTGATCTGACACTTTTCGACACTGTGGAAATGGCCATTATGGCATAATTGCACTGAGCATAGCACACTGCTCTTAAACGTTTTTTTGTTATCTGGCCGCACATGGGACATATCACCCCTCAACTACTGTATGTCTGACAGACATAGCAGCCCAACCCCTTGCATCCAGCAGCCCAACCCAGTAGTCACTTTGAGTGGCAGGAGAGCGTAATCCGACACTACTAACCCTATACCCCTAACCCTAACCGCACGCGGAAGTTACGGGTGAGTCTTAACCGGCCACGGATGTCGGAATATGGCGCCCCTCCGTCGCGGTCTAAAACTTTACTTTATATGCAAAAATAAATAAAATACCAGCGGTTGGCGGAAAAATAGTGGCACAAGCAGGATTCCATACCAGGAGGTGTGGGTTGGGAGTCACATCGTACACAAGCAACGACCAAGCCTGCAACTTGAGGTGAACTTAGATGAAGTAACTTTTGAGAAGGTATTTATTATTTTGTTATCTTGCAATAACAAACAGTATTGTTGTTATTATTGTTGTCATAATCATGACATCATGCCTCAACGACTGCTACATTTACAGAGCAAACGAGTATACATAAATGTTCAGATTATAAATATAAAACGGCTCACCTAATGTGCCACGGATGTTCGAATTTTGCAGTGTCGGCTATGTGCATTCCGCGTTGTTTAATAAAAAGCATTTGTATCGGCCCGCCCTGGCTATTTTTCTCAAAATGGGGTGCGTTTGGAAATTCACAATTGCACACCGGGGGCGCACTTGTGTATTAGTTTGTATTTGCAGTGCGGTCAGTGTGCATATATCAAACACACCCATTGTATCAGAGTGCAACACACCTTACGTTCCAACCGAACGGTTGGAACCTGCTCGGATAAAAATGCTTTCTGTTAAACAACGTGGAATGCACAGGTGCTATAGCTGACCCAGGAAAATTCTAACATTCGTGCCCCCGGGGTGAGCACACAATATTTGAAATCTTAACGTTTATTTACACGTTATTTGCTCTGTAAATGTAGCAGTCCCAAAAACATGCTGAAGTTGAACCATGACAATCCCCTCACTAACACGACTACCGAGGGGACCCCGATCCAACCGATCTGCATTGTGGTTATTCTGAGAATACTGAAAATAATGACCTCTGTGAAGGAGAAATTCATGTACTTTTTGAGTGGTGCAACCACTCCAAGGAACAGCAATGTCCGTGTTAACCTATGCGTGTGACTATGAGTTGCAGTAGGGGCAAAAGTGGCGCTGTTGTGCCAGAAACAGAGAGAGAGAGATAGTGCTGCACTGTTGCCTGCTAATGAGAGACAGAGAGAGAGAAAGGGGGGGTGCAGGGGGAGAGGGGAGTTGCACCACTCAGTTCACACAGGTGTGATTTTTTTTTGCACTTGTGACTGCTGAAGACAGCAAATAGATAAATTATTAAACGTGTCAAATGTCCACGTCTGACACACTGCAGGTGAAAAGAGAACAGGCAGTATAGAGCAAATGGGAGAATCATCCAAGTGTTCCAAATTAAAAATGTCTCAAGGGATATGAAAGCTATATCCCTTGACATTCAACAGGTATCTGTCTGTACGTGCCACTCTCTCTCTCTCTCTCTCTCTCTCTCTCTCTCTCTCTCTCTCTCTCTCTCTCTCTCTCTCTCTCTCTCTCTCTCTCTCTCTCTCTCTCTCTCTCGCTCTCTCTCTCTCTCTCCCTCCCTCCCCTACATCCCTCTGTTCCGTCTGTTTCAAGGACACCATCCCTGCTGATGTTACCATGGAGACAAGTCCAGAAGGGCTGTGGGTGAGACATGCGAGGGACTGTGGGTGACTCTGTACTGTGTGCGTGTGTGTGTGTGTGTGTGTGTGTGTGTGTGTGTGTGTGTGTGTGTGTGTGTGTGTGTGTGTGTGTGTGTGAGAGAGATTTAGTTGTGCCTGCTCTCGTGAATGAACTCCAGAGGTCCATATATGGGCCCGATCGCCTTCAAACTCAAAATGTGTATTGTCGAGGACCCTAAAGATGGAGTGACGTGATTTTTTTCCACCCTAAAACATGATCATCAGGTATTATTATAAGATTTACTTTTTTTAAAAGTGTACAGTAGGGGCGCCCGCTGGACACGCCCACCAGTTCATTAAGTATGCCTGGTTTGCCTGGGGCATGATGGGCTTAACCATGGAGGGGCTAAGAGAGGGGATGATATTGTGATGTCACTATATCATCGTTTTTTGCATTGGCATGTTTGATTGTCAAGGTTTCAACATTCAGCCTCCAGGAAGACCCCTAAATAACAAGTGAAGACATCATTGCACACAACAACCAAACCAAGGGGTCTAATGAAGTACTGTCAACTCATAAACACATGAAAAACTGGAAAAAATGCAAGAATCATGGCACTCCATCTTTAAGGCCGTGATGCGCAGAGTGCCGAGTTGGAAGTAGCTTAGATCAGATGATCTATTGAAAAAATCACACCCGTGTGAACTGAGTGGTGTAATATAGCCTGTCTAACGTAATGAAATCATGTCTGACGTAATGAAATCACACCCGGGTGAACAGGGTGAACATAGCAACCATGCTCATTTTTTCTGCACTAACAAAGCCAGTTGTAGGAGTGGTTTACACCACTCAAAAAGCACAAATAATGTCATCAATATAACATAATAGTACTGACTGGCCTGGACTCCATATTTGAGCACGCCTGCGGCCTTACACAGAACTCAATATATGGCCATAAATATTGAGTACCCTGATCAATACAGGGCATCAGAGACTGGCCTGGACTCCTTATTTGGGCATGCCTGACACTGAACTCCATAAAAGGGAGACACAGACAGACATACTGTACAGACATCTCCATACTGCATAATGGGCTTAAAGGGGACACAGACAGACAAGCAATTCTAACTCGTATTACTATGAACAACATTACTACTGAGGTGAGCTCAACAGGTCCATCTTTATGAACATTACTACTGAGGTGAGCTCAACAGGTCCATCTTTATGAACATTACTACTGAGGTGAGCTCAACAGGCCCATCTTTACTGATCGCAATAAGCCGGTTGTCAACATACAGTACTCACTTATTGCGGTACTTGCTGTCATAAACATGCGCAGTGTCGTAAACATTGCGCATCACAGACCGGAGCCAACAGTACACTCGGTACAGGCCGGTCTAGTTGAATAAAAAGTAGCTCAATAGCTTGTTTTTTATGTCCGCAGAATGTTGCAGAATATTAACTTTTAAGTCACAATAAGGGTTTTCTCTGCGGGGGTGAATAAAGTCCTGAGATGTGGTGTGCTAAGTCCTGCTAAGTGCAAAATGTGTGTGTGTTTTTCTTGCTGTTGTTTTAGTGCTGTGAAATCATCTGATGTCAGGTTGTTAAAAGTCTTTCTCCAGCTGGGTGTTTGCCCTTGCCAATCTCCTCCTCCGTAGAGTTGCTTCACGCTACACTGTTACTCTTTACACTGGGTAGATTTGTCCCTGTGCGTCCTTCACAAACAACACAAGCAGCCGAGTGTAATGGTCTGCCTCACTACAGTACTGGTGTCAGTGTGTGTGTGTGCGTGCGTGCTGCACATGCGTGCGTGCGTGCGCATGTGCAGGCGTACGTGTGTTGTTGGCTTGTGTTCCTGTATGAGCCTTGGCGGCTATAATTCGTCCCATTTAGCGAATGAAGAACAAACAGGAAATGCCACCTTGCCTCGCTACAGTTCCCGCTAACAAACCAAACTGTGCGTAGAATAGACTCCTTCCATCTCCATTCTCTGAAAATAGCTAGCTTAATGACTCAAAATCCACTTTTTCCTATGCTGGAATGTGAAAGCCTGCCGCAGTTTACATGTATCATGTAAGACAAAGTGTGCAGCGCATTATTTCAAGACCGTGCGTTTGATGAAGCCTATTCCTCTGATAGATTTATGGATCTGGCTGCAATGCACCACTTATTAATTTGCATTATATCTCCCATGTTTTGATTTAAAGCTCCTCTTTGGAGGGAGGCAATCTAGGGCTGCATGGGCTGGTTGCTGGATTTAGAGAGAGTCGGATAGAGAGAGAGAGAGAGAGAGGGGGGGGGGGGGAGGGGGGGGGGGTTACAGAAAGAGATTGATAGGCAGAGAGGCACAGACAGAGAGAGAGACAGACAGACTGATAAGTATAGAAAATTGACAATTTCCCTCTAAGTTCTCTTCAAGGTTTGTGCAAAAGCATGAAATCCCCTGCCCTCATCGGTCTGACTGATCATCTTTTTTTACTCTCTCTATCTCTTTACGCTCACTCTTTGCCTCCCTGCTCTCTGATGAATAGGTGTGATAGAAAGCCAAGAGCAGGCTCTCTGAGAGTGAGATTCATTTAGTGGGGGGTGTCAGTCCAGGGGCACAACCATGGGTGGGCCTAGGCCCACTTATATCTGAACTGGCCCCAGCCACACAAAGTATGAAAAAAACATGGATACATTACTTCTAGGACCTAGATTATAGTAGATAATTAGAGTAGATCTACAATTTACAATTTAGGCATTAGCAGAAGCTCTTAATCCAGAGTGATTTACAGTAAGCAAGAACAACACATGGTATACATCAAATACATCAAGAATCATACGTAAGCTAATAACCTAACAGTGGAATATCTATATAATAAAACTATGCGTATATACACTATAGAGTGCTATGTCTACAAAAATGCTATCTAAATTACATAAATCGAGCCTTTGCATACGCCTGTAAGGTCGTCGAGGATAGGGCAAGTGCTACGGCAAGTGCTATACGGGCTAAGATGGAGTCTGAAGAGGTGGGTTTTCAGACTACTTATAGTTATAGTAGATCACTACAATGCTCCTAATTCCACACAGATCAAATCAGGACATTTTACCTCAAGACATACAGTACCCATCACATCCACCCAGAGCTAATATTTATTATGCTACAGACAGAGAGGGCAGTGCTGTAATGCAGTTGCGTACGCATCATTGGGTGGTATTCTGTACACACAGGCGGAGAGGGGCGAAGATATGTCCAGCCTTCGGCAGTCCGGCCTTCAGCTATCCAGCCTGGCGGAGACAATGATGAATATTTTCAATCAAATCAAACTAACCATTTCATCAAACTATTGAGACAGATGATACAGAATGCCTCATTCATACCGCTTTAATTCTGCATGAAAAGTCAACCTCATTTTCTAAATTACTTATGTTCCTTTATAACAAGTAAGACGCCCTGAGGGCGAGAAGCGACCTCACCCCTAAAGGGCGAGATTGCACTAAAACAACAGCATCTTAATATGGCACAGTTCTGATTTATTACGTTATTACGTTTGAGAAGCATTCAGGTTTGTATGTGATGATGGTCGTGGGTCGAGGTATAAAGTTGTGTGTCGTCTGCATGGCAGTGAAATTGAAGGATGTATAAGTAAAGATGGTGTTGAAGGCGGCGCTGAGATCGAGGAGGATGAGAATGGAAAGGGAACCAGAGTCGGCGGAGAGAAGGATGTTGTTGGTGACCTTGAGGAGAGCAGTTTGTGAACTGTGAAGTGAACGGAAGCCGGATTGGATTGTTTCATGAAGTGAACGGAAGCCGGATTGGATTGTTTCATGGACGTTATTGCAGTCCAGGTGGGATTTCACATTCCAGATCAGAACTTATTCTATCGGCATGCAACTATAGAACAGCACAACTAGAACGGACATCGCTCTGACAATTGTTCGGCTGACGGCCTGTTTTAAGTGGTTTTGAACATGATTTTATGTATGGTGTTTTCACTGGCGAGTCTACATCGTCCACATTGTGTATCAGGTTAAAGGTATATTCAGTGATTTCACTTAATTCAAATATCACTTCTTTTTTTGTTTTGTTGTGATAATCCTCCCTACTATAGAGTGTGCTGACCAAATTCCTCCCGGTCCCCAGGGGGGTCCAGGAGGGAAAATAAAAAATATCGGAGTTGGAACCTAAGACCTTGACCAGCCCCATGTACCCGCTGAGAGCTGTTCATGAGGTGGAAAGCCTCTGCCCCCGCCGGCGGGGGATTGGGGCTCAAGAGGTGGGGTAAAAAACAACATAGGTTTCGTTTTTGGCTAGGTGGCCCAGCCTTCATCCAATTAGGATGGAGAAGGGCCTTCCGCCAATCATGATCGAGCGGGGGCGGGCCTTGGTGTGTGCTGTTGGCCTGTCGCGTGTCCCCCCCACTGTAGTGCGTGCATGTGCACATGTTGTTACCGGGGCAGACCGGGAGGTTTTCCAAATCACCCAAATCACTGAATGCTCCTGAACTGATTGCAACACTAAAGGGGCACACACGGTGCTTGACCCAGTGACGCGAAGTGGCTCCAAGCGTAAGCACCACGCCATGACTCTGAGTCATTATTATTTGATCAATCAAATGAAAGTGAATTGGATTCACCTAAACTATAATGAATTGAATAATTGACCTTCCTGTTCCTTTTGGACCAGACGTGACGTTGATTCTCGGCCTCCATCCCTCTTCTCACGAGTAATGAATTACTTCATTACTCACCTCTAACTCATTCTCCTATTCCTCACATAGCTTTTTAAAGCCTCTCATATTTGCTTGTACGTGACAATAAAGGCAGAGTGGCTGGTTGTGAGAGTAAGTGAGAGACTAATATACAATGGATAATTATCGTCATTATGCATGTATTTATTCAGACATTGAGTGCCCTGAAAGGCGCCTTATAAATAAAATGTATTATTATTATTATTGTAACATGGTGGCCAAAATGTGTGCGGGTGCAAATGCATGATGTGAATGTGGATGTGCATGCGCGCGTGCGTGCGTATGTGCGTGCGTGCGTGCGTGCGTGTGTGTACATGCTCCTCTATATTGCCTCAGCCCGAGCCCTCTGGCATTGATGGAGCATCATCATTATCACCTGGGCTCAGGGTAAAGTGTGTTCTTGGCCAGGGCCTGTATAGACAGCCGCTGTTTGGTGTTGGAGAGAAGGGGAAAGAAACGCAGTTAAGTGGAGTCCGTATGAGTTATGTGACAGTGCAATGCTGTGCATCTGCTTACATACCATACCATGCATCTGTGCGTGCGTGTGTATGTGTGCGCATGCGCGCGTGCGTTTGTGTGCGTTTGTGTGCGTTTGTGTGCGTGCGTGCGTGCGTGCGTGTCTTCCCTTGTGGGTGTGCATTTTTTTCTATTGCAACTTCAATAAACTGGCCACAGTGACATGGGCTTTACTGGCAGGTCCCAATATGCAAACAAATGTGACCAGATTTGACTGAGAGACTGCCATCGCGCAAATTACAGCTTTTCACCAGAGGAGAAAAACTTTTTTTATTTATTTTTTTCCAAAATGAGTTTATAGCACAGGCAGACTCTTCACATACTAGAGCATGTCTGAAATAAGTGTCAGAGCTGAAATCGACATGTAAATATGAAATAAATGCTTAAACATGTAGCTAGGTGTAATGTTAGAGACCACAGAAGTGAACCTTTCAAGCCTGTTTTCTCAACTCGCTGTTTTCTGCAAGACATAACTCTATGAGCCATATCTCCAAAACTGGTGGGCCAAACTGAACAACCAATATGTCAATTTGAAGCTATGATTCCCTGCTTTCATATGACATGAAAAAACGAAAATTAAAAAAAATCCAATGGCAGTCCCTCAGTCAAATTTAGTCACATTAATGACCTTCTCTGGCAGGTTCAGCCAAGGGTGACGTTTATATCTGGTTGCATCAGGCCATGGATTGATGGCCGCAGCAGATAGGATTCAGCACCATGGTAATTCTGTGCTGGCACCCCACAAGCCATGTTGGACTTCTTTGAATGACGAATCCGACAAAAACTGTGTATTTTAAACAAAACATTCATTGTTTCACCACACTACTTTATTGTACATCAACAGGAAAAAAAAACATTTGCTATTTTTGCGGAATCTTTGCTAGGGGTTGTGTGGTTAAATAAACAACACTAAATTTAAAAAATAAAAAAGGGTGAATGTGGCAAAAACTGGCAAAAATGTCAAATAACATTTCGTATTTGCCAGAAATCAATGTATTTCCTTCTCTCTCACACTCTGGCTCTCTGCTTGTGCACATGATTAAAACCTTGTTGAGGACCGTTTCAAGGCCCATTATTTATTTGGCATTTGAGCCACGGACCACCATTTGATGACATCTAGCCTGAGCCTCTCAGACCCAAAACTTAGAATATTTAAGATGTTGTCTTGTAAATGAAGTTTAACAACAATTAACTCTTGAGAGCGTAAAATGAAACCAAATGGACCCGGATCTAGAAGGGTCCATTTGGTTACCAACATCATTTTGCTGGGGACCACCTGGGACCACTGGTTGAAAACCACTGAAATAAAGCATTTCTTACATCGTTGTACTCCACTGTGAAACGATGTAAGAAATATAAATGCTTACTAGGTCAGAACACACAATTGCTGTTCCTCAGGAGTGCCTTCATATGTGACTAAATTTGACTGAGGGACTGCCATTGGATTTTTTTGAATTTTCGTTTTTTCATGTCATATGAAAGCAGGGAATCATAGCTTCAAATTGACATATTGGTTGTTCAGTTTGACCCACCAGTTTTGGAGATATGGCTTATAGAGTAATGTCTTGCAGAAAACAGCGAGTTGAGAAAACAGGCTTGAAAGGTTCACTTCTGTGGTCTCTAACATTATACCTAGCTACATGTTTAAGCATTTATTTCATATTTACATGTCGATTTCAGCTCTGACACTTATTTCATGCTCTAGTATGTGAAGAGTCTGCCTGTGCTATTAACTCATTTTGGGAAAAAAAGAAGAAAAAAATAGGTGAAAAGCTGTAATTTGCGCGATGGCAGTATCTCAGTCAAATCTGGTCACATATCTACCGACCTCAACTGCCAGAGCACCATGATCTTAGTTAGGCACAGAGGGACCTCTGTCCTCTCTTTAAATCAAATGCAACATAAGGTCCAGTTATGTACTGTACTTTGAACTGCACATAACTTCTTATTTGCTTTTCCCCCCAAATGTCCACCCTCCATTGCTCCAGATGTACAGTACATCTGAATGAATCCCCTGGTAAGGATGTTGTTGGAGGAAGTAGAGAATAGTAAAGAATAATGGCCAATGACCAAACTGCTGTGGAGTTCAATAACTACTGACTGCATCCCTTCAAGTGAATGACCGAATGAAGGAGCCGGTTTCTCACTGTGATTATAAACTATTTCATTCGGTGCACACATTCTGATCTCGTAGGCGGTCTCTCACTCAGTCCTTGCTAATGAATTAATTGTAACATCACGCAGTGGACGAACTCGGATTGCGGAGGGATTTACACATTAGCAGTACAAAGCAACACACCACGATTGATTAGCATATAGAAACAAGTAACGATAAAACAACATGAGAGTCAGTGATTTATGGCTGAACAAAAAAGAAAATAATGAGTGGCAGAACAAAATAAATGTGAATGACAAAAAGTATATGCTTGTCAGCAAAATATATGCAAGGCAAGAAATATGACTGGCAGAATAATATGAAAAGCAGAGCAAAATGGCCAAAACTAAAATAATATCAATCAAGTCCAAAACTACTTTTATTCTTGTTTTGACTTCACCACAATAACGACCCCACTTTTTATATTTTACTATGAAATAAAATAACAGGGACTACTAAACACATATCATAATCAAGTGCAGATGAGGGATTGGAACGCCATAGGGTTTATAAGATTACAGTACCTCATATGTAGTTGCAATACATACAGCGCCCTAACAACCTTTTGTAGTCTACAATGAGTGGTGGTGAACGATGGTGAAAATAAATATGAAACTAGAAAAGAGTGCTCCTCGGAGCACAGATCTCCACCAGGCTGGGTTGCCTACGCATGGGTCAATGATGCGGGTGCAGCCGTCAGAGCAATGACGGCTCTAGGGGGGCTACGGGGGCTTTAGCCCCCTCTGGTGGAGGCTTAGCACCCCCGCTAAACCCAAATTCATTAGACCCTGCTCTAAATAGCCCAGTCACACTTTTCTGGAGCCGTCGCTGAACACAAGAAAGCTGCAGGGAGAAATAGAGTTTGTATAACAGAGCAGACAGACCCCATGTGTGCAGAAGCTCTATGCAATTCCAATTTGGGAATGATTGGAGATTTTTTTTTTTGCACGAAATGTGCCCCGTCCACAATTTTGTGAATCTGTTGTAATTGATTATGGGTGAAAGATATGGAGAATGAAAGTTTGACAGCCATTGTCACATGACACACAAGAGCATTTTGTGCATAATTTGTTGGGGAAAAAAATCATTTGTCTGCAACAAAGTGTTTTTTATAGCATTTGTATGGCACTCCATATGTGTGGAAGAGAATTACTTTTGGCTTTTCATTGTTTCGAGTATGTGACAAAATATTTGGGGCAGATCTGGTCATGATTTGTGGCCTTTTTTGCCAGTTAATAGCCAGTTTTGGAAGTTAATAGCCAATAGGAATTGAACATGCAAATCATGACTGATCCATCTTTCGCACGCACGCACGCACGCACGCACGTGCACACACACACACACACACACACACACACACACACGCGCGCACGCACGCACATGCACACATGCACACGCACGCACATGCACACATGCACACGCGCACACGCGCACACACACACACACACACACACACACACACACACACACACACACACACACACACACACACACACACACACAGTCACACACACACACACACACACACAACTTTCTGGCTCTGTATCCAGGCAACACTTTCTGTATTGAAAGAGCTACAGTAGGAGGTACTTCATGAGGAGTCATACAGAGAGAGACAGAGAGAGAGAGAGAGAGAGAGAGAGAGAGAGAGAGAGAGAGAGAGAGAGATTATCTAAAATATTGTATTGTATTATTATTATTATTATTATAATAATTACAATTGTCCAGTATGTATCCATAATGCTATTCTTATTAATTATCACTCATGCATGATTTCTTTCATTCTCGTCTTGCCACACTAATTGAAAGCCGTGCGCCCGTTTATACGTGTGCC
This sequence comes from Electrona antarctica, assembly GCF_951216825.1. Classification (NCBI taxonomy): domain Eukaryota; kingdom Metazoa; phylum Chordata; class Actinopteri; order Myctophiformes; family Myctophidae; genus Electrona; species Electrona antarctica. The sequence goes on from NC_136810.1 coordinate 38,783,737, forward strand.
TTTGTTCGCCTTCTCCTACCAAACCACACTGTTTGCACAAATCTCTCCATGGAGAGATTTGTGCAAACAGTGGATGCACAACACCTACTGCATGCCTGTCCAGACATAACGCACTGTATTGCATCCACGCAACTGTCATAATTACCGTACAGTATGCATTTGCATGAAATACCATGTTATTGCGCAACATTTCATGGTAAATGGTAAATGGTGCATTTTTATATTTATATAGCGCCTTTATACATAGATTGTGCATCAATTCACCCATTCACAGTTCACACACACATTCATACACCGATGGCGGCGGAAACCATGCAAGATCAGCAGATCAGGAGCAATTAGGGGTTCAGAGTCTTGCTCAAGGACACTTCGACACTAACTCTGGGGGAGCCCGGGTTCGAGCTGGCAACCTTGCGGTTACCATCCGGCCACTCTACCCCTGAGCCACCACCGCCCCACGGTGATGCAAATTACATCACATTTCAGACCACTCCCCTTTCCACTGCACACACACACACACACACACCTCACGGCGCAGCAGTACAGTACGGTACATTACAGTACAGTATTCTACAGTACAGTACAGTATGCTACAGTACAGTACAGGATGCTACAGCTACAGTACGGTACGGTACGGTACGGTACGGTACGGTACGGTATGGTATGGTATGGTATGGTATGGTACGGTACGGTACGGTATAGCACAGTATGGTACAACACAGTAGAGTGAGACCGGCCGAAGGATGGTCGAATTCTAGTGTGACATAATTAGTGTGAGAAGGACAGAGAGGAGGGAGACAGACATACAGAGAAAGTTCAGCTATCCTCACCTTTGCATTGTCCTGATACAACACTCCTTTGATTGGCTGATGTAATACTAAATTCACTGACATAATTCTTAACCGGCTGAGGTCACCTGAAGTTAGCCTCTTCAGGTTGACATAATGCTGTGGTTTTCAACCAGTGGTCCGGGGACCACCAGCTAAATGATGGAGAGGTGCTAACCAAATGGACCCTTATAGATATTTAACCCTATATATCTTTAATTCTTGAGAGAGTAAAATTAAACCAAACATCCGTACCGGTCCACTTGGTTTCATTTTACACTCTCAAGAGTTAAATTATTGTTAAACATCTGCATTACTTTATTTACAAGAAATCTACACAATTAGGCCATGTATAAGAATTGTTATTTTGATCAACGTTTGCCTATTATCTCTCTCCTACCCAACATCAATACAGCATGAAATAGTGTACAAAACAACAAAATATTCTTTAGTTTTGGGTCTGAGAGGCAAAATCGCAAACGGGCTCAAATGCAGAATAAAATGGGCCTTGACATGAAACGGGTTGAAAACCACTGACACAATGAGTGGAGGACTATATGTCTCTGAGAGCTGTCAGCCGCTCTTAGAGCTGTCAGCCACTCTGAGAGCTGTCAGCCTCTCTCAGAGCTGTCAGCCTCTCTGAGAGCTGTCAGCCTCTCTGAGAGCTGTCAGCCTCTCTGAGAGCTGTCAGCCTCTCTGAGAGCTGTCAGCCTCTCTGAGAGCTTTCAGCCTCTCTGATAGTGCAGGAAAAAACCCTCTAAAAGAGGCTTAGTTTTTGAGGTACCCCTCCCCGAGGTATAACAAAACGGGACAACGTTTTTTAATATCTTTAGGATGTCCCCTTCATGAAATGGATTGTCCCGAGATTTACTTTTACTGCAAAAGTCATGAAATTAATCCATGAAGTGACTCACCACATAGGCAAAAAAACGCCTATCCTAAAAGAGGGAGTGCCAAGTAAATCCTCTGTCATTTTCTACCTGCTGATTGTTTTTACATCATACTTGCACAGATGGTCTACAGGTAGTGTGCCTACATCCCAGCACAATCAGAATGCCAATATCTGGTTCTATTGGGAATCAGCAGCCTTTTATATAAGGTATTAAATAGGCGGAAATAGCAAAAAGTTAACTTTTCTGAGCAACATTCACTTGTCCTACTCTTTATCAGGGGTATAACTAAATGGGACATAGTTTTTTCATATCTTTAGGATGTCCCCTTCATGAAATGGATTGTCCCAAGTTTTACTTTTACTGCAAAAGTCATGAAATTAATCCATGAAGTGACTCACCACATAATGAAAAAACGCCTCAATAGGCCTATCTCACAGCCCGCTTTCCACGCCCACTTCCGGTAAATAGTGGTGTCTTTAACATGAGCATTTACACGTTTTTTTCTCTGGAGAATTTAAGTACATTTTCTAATGTAAAAATCACACCCATGTGAACTGAGTGGTGTAAGGTCTGTCTGACGTAATGAAATCATGTCTGACATAATGAAATCACACCCGGATGTGATTTCACAACTGGCTTTTTTTGTGCAGAAAAAATGAGCATGGTTGCTACGGTCATCCAGTTCACCCGGGTGTGATTTAATTACGTCAGAAGTTATTTTGAACATAGCAACCATGCTCATTTTTTCTGCACACAAAAGCCAGTTGTAGGAGTGGTTTACACCACTCAAAAAATGTGACAGACCAATATTATTATGAAGCAAACAAGATGGTAAATCAGGTCGAACAGATAGAACAAACCTTACCTTGAGAAAACAAAAGTTGTAGACTTCTTAAATTACCTCTGTTAACATGGAGCGTCTATGGAGTGACGTCACGCTATCACCACTAACCCCGAAAGGGGGCGTATTTAGGGGGGCGGGGAAATTCTGTGAGATAGGCTTATCATGAAAGAGGGAGATCCAAGTCATTTTCTACCTGCTGCATGGTTGGTTTTATGTCATGCTTGCACAGATGGTCTAGTCAGGTACATCCTAAAGCAACCTAAATGCCAATATTTGGTTCTATAGTGAATCAGCAGGCTTTAATATAAGGCCTTATTAGAGGCAGAAATAGCCAAAAGCATAGAAACTGCAGTATCAACCATCAATCTATTTACTTTGAATGCAAAAGTCATGCAATTCTTCACTTAACTTTTTGCACCAAAAAAAGTGCATACAGTGACCCCAGTGTCTACAGGTGTCTGTAGACAGTAGTGTCTACCCTACATGAGCAGGGTTTTATTAGCCTGGCTAATAAGCCAGAACGAATCAGCCTCTGGCAATTTGAGTCTGGCTTATTAGCCAGGCTAGGGTTGTATAGGCACTCTGGGTTAGAATCATAGGTGTTACACTTAAGAGTACAGGTCTCCGCCAGACCAATTACAGGTTATTGTGGGCTGGAAGTCAATCTTAGGATGGATGGAATATGAAAAATCTGAAAGAACTGTTTCTTTATTGAACAGATGACGGACACACGCGGACGGACAGACAGGGTGAAAAACATAGAAATGCCATGCCTTTCGGCCTGGTGGAGAGTGGAGACAATATGTTTTTACCCAGCCACTTCATATTCATATAGAATCTATTATTCTCAGATGGACCTAATATCTCTACACCTGAAAGCATCAAGAATGACACATTATTAATGTTGTATTCTATAGGTCCATATAGCCTAAATGCAGTATGGTTTAATGCTGTAGAATTCACAGCTTTGTGTGTGCCATTATTATTATTTTTTTTATAATTTTTATCCCACGATTTTGTAACCCATTTTTCACCCCTGTGTCAATTATCTAATGTGATCCTGGGCTCTACACACCCTCCGCCAACCTAGTCCCCATATATGGGGAGAGCAACGGACTTGAACTCATGCTTCCTTCATGCCTGAGTGTCCAAGTTGCTCCTTTACACCTGACAGTGGGAGTTTCCCTGGTTGGACGTAGCGCGTGGAAGTAACATGTTATTCCAAACAGTTCCTTTCCCCTCCATCAGGCACCCCGGCTGGCCAGGGGGAGGCAGTTTAGAGACCAGGATTACTGCATGTTTTTTGTGAGGGTACCTACCCTAGGGGACGCGGGGAGAACATGCAAACTCCACACAGAAAGCCCCTTTCGCCAACCCCGCCTCGGGTATGGGCACTGATGACGCGGAGGAGGAAACACGCCGCCAGCACCCACAGCGCCCTGAGCGGGAATCGAACCCAGGACCTTCTAGCTGTGAGGCGACAGCACTACCAACTGTGCCACCGTGCCCCTGTGTGTGCCATTATTAATGAATAATCAACAATCAGCAGTTTATGGAAACCAATTTGGCCCCAGTCAGTCAGTTCCCCCCACAATGCTCAAGATGACATTGAGAATAAGCTGCTGATTGATATGTAGTACCATAGAAGACGTTAGGCCTCACTCACACCTATACATCTAGCATACAACAATGTTGCCTTATATAACAATATTTTGTCATTCCAGCTGTTTTGAGGCATAGGCTCAAGACAGAAACATCCTTAGATTAAGTAAACTAAAAACATGGCATCAAAATATATTTCCTGTTATTAAGTTTGTATAGGCATTTTACAGTATTAGATCAGGATTAGAACATTTAGAAGTAACTCTTGAAAAGAAAACTGTTAGATAGATAGATAGATAGATAGATAGATAGATAGATAGATAGATAGATAGATAGATAGATAGATAGATAGATAGATAGATAGATAGATATAACATATGGAATGAATTCTGTACTGGCCATATATGGAGCATGTCTTGAGTGTACAGGGTTTGATGAGGTCAGATCAACATATGGAATGTCAGAACAGGCCAATATTGATACATCAGGGATCTCCATATACTGTATGGGCTTAATTGCGACATCAGGTTGTATTTACTATGACATCAGGGATCTCCGATGCCACGTGATGTTATGAGACCTGGGCACCATATATTGGGGCTTTAGAGTGTTACACTGACTGATGGACAAAAATGTACGATTTCATAGTAAACGCGACCTGCGGTCACAATAAGGCCTTATATAAACGGTTGCTTATTCACAATAGAACCAAATATTGGCATCCTGGGGGCAGAGAGCACTGAGGGGGAAGGTGCCCAACCCCCAGAAAAGGGCACCATTTTGGGGTGGACTTTTTGTGGGGGTCCCTTGTGCCATTTCACATCAGAAATATCCAACTAGGATGTTCCACAATAACTTGGCCTGTGTCATTGGACAGTAAAATAATACATTCGAATTTCCATGTAAACATAAAAATGTGTGTGTGTGTGTGTGTGTGTGTGTGTGTGTGTGTGTGTGTGTGTGTGTGTGTGTGTGTGTGTGGTGGGCGTGTGGTGGGCGTGTGGTGGGCGTTTCTTTCAGTGGGGATCACTTCATGGATGGATTTAATGACTTTTGCAGTAAAAGTAAAACTTCTGACCATCCATTTCATGAAGAGGACATCTTAAAGATATGAAAAAACAATGTCACATTTTGTTGATAAATAGTAGGACCAAAATTACAAGTGAATGTCAGAAAAGTAAACTTTTTGCTATTTCCGCCTATTTAAGGCCTTATATAAAAGGCTGCTGATTCACATTAGAACCAAATATTGGCATTCTGATTGTTCTGGGATGTAGGCACACTACCTGTAGACAATTTGTGCAAGTATGATGTAAAAACAAACAGCAGGTAAAAAATGACAGAGGATTTACTTGGAACTCTCTCTTTCAGATAGGCGTTTTTTATTGCCTATGTGGTGAGTCACTTCATGGATCAATTTTAAGACTTTTGCAGTAAAAGTAAATCTCGGGACAATCCATTTCATGAACGGGACATCCTAAAGATATGAAAAAACTATGTCCCATTTTGTTATACCTCGGGGAGGGGTATAGTCAACTTTTGGGGCTTTTGTTCCTGCACTATGAGAGCCGTCAGCCGCTCTGAGAGTCGCTCTGAGCTCCCTCACCTCTGGAACTCCCTCCCCCCTGATATTAGAAACACGGACTCAATCACCATATTCCAAACCCACCTGTTTGGGCAGACCTGTGCTGACCTTTGTGTCTATCTGCTGCAAGCTGTAGTAGCCTATACTTTTTGCCTTTACTTTTAACTGTGTTTTGTATTAACTGTTTTTTAACTTGTTGTACGGCGACCTTCAGTGCCCTGAAAGGCGCCTTGTGAATAAAATGTATTATATACTGTATATTTTTTTATCTCACTGGCAAGTGAACAAGTCAGTACAGCCACGGTTGCATGAAAGAAGATATTGTCATAATCACAGAGCTATACCGTTAAAACACATGGCAATAGTGTAACGGCAAGCCGTTTATTATTGTTATTTTTTGGTGTAGTTATTTTCTGATTATGTTTCGTTAAATATATATGTACTCTTATTTCCATATATAGATTTACGCTAGATTTACGCTAGCCATGAGTTCGCTCCTTACAGTTATGGAACTAAGGTCACATTCACACCAGAAAGCTTTACTGCGATTAAAACGAATCCTGCTGCGCATTGTCAGAAAGTGAGCTTCGTTTGGCAGGTGTGAAGGCTCATTCGAATCCTAATGCGCAGCAAAGAACCGCATTCTACTCCGCCCAGAAACGGGGGTTTCGCTTCGCTTCCAATCGCACTTGATTTCGATTCGGTGCAGGTAAACATGGAGTGCTGTCACTGTGTGGGGACTGGGGAATAGGGACTTTCATCTCGATAAACTTGTAAACATTTTGCGCTGCTGTCTGTTATATCATCTCGATAAACTTGTAAACATTTTGCGCTGCTGTCTGTTATATCATCTCGATAAACTTGTAAACATTTTGCGCTGCTGTCTGTTATATCAGTGCGCTCAGCGCTGTGCCTCCATGCCCAAAAGAACAGTGCGTGGCTGCGTGCGTATAGAGAGGGAGAGAGAGGGGGGGGGGGGGGGGCACGACACATGCACGTTATGAGTATAATTATATCACCATAGATTTCACTGTGTAGGCTAGTTTATGAATGGAACACATTGATAAAGGTCCCCCCTGCTGCGTTTCCAATTGCTGCGGATGACAGTGTGAAGGCAAACCGCAAGTAAATGAAATATGTAAGAATCCCAACTGCTCCGCCCATTCGCATCGAGTCTACCGAAGAATGTGACCTAAGTGTGTATGTATATCAGGACTGCCAGCAGCATTGGTATTGCTGCTGTGTTTATTATCTCTGTTCTCTCAAGTCCAGATGAGGAATGTCCCTTCTCACTCGTCATATCTCGCGAGAACCGGTGGAAACCTTGTGAGGTGTGGATCCCTCCTCATTGGCCAGACCGGTCATGTGACGGCCCTTGGCCAGGAAGCCGTCACCTATAAAAGAGTCATTCAGCCTGTTGTACTTGGAGATTACTATTGTGATAACACCGCTAACCTAAGCTCTAGCTGTTGTGCTTTTTTGTTGTGTTGGTTAAGTTACTTTTCCTTTCATTTTATGTTAGTTCCCTTTGGGAAGGAACGTCAGGTTAGGTTTTCCATGTTGTCTGCTTTTATGTTTAGTGTGGTTAAGTTTACCGTTTTGTCTCTCCATTTCATTTCAAGGGAAACCATACCATTGTAAGTTGCACTGTTCCACTCAACTATTTATCCTATTCATAATATCGTCTACTATTGATACTCTATTATAAATGATTGCAGCTCGCAATTCATTTTGGTGGTTTTGATGAAACAGCCTTGCTTGATGGGGGAGAGGGGCAGAACAGAGCCATCAAGCAAGGCTGTTTCATCAAAACCACATCACTCCCATTGAAAATGAGTGCAGCCTCAGCCAGTCCTCTTAATTGATCCCTTTGAACTTGATTGATGGGGCCATAAAAGTGTCTAACTTGTTCTGTGCTCGTTAGTGCTATCTCTAATCAATTGAAGCATCAAAGATCTACCTGTGTGATGCCTGTCAGAGAGGAGGGGGGGGGGGGGGGTTAAAGGAAGGGAAAGGGAGTGTGTTTGTACACACATAGACTTGCCTATTTTATCCCTTATGCCAATGTGTAAAACAAATTTGAATCGCTTGCTAATTTGACAGTACAAAAGACTGCATCATTTTACTAGCATGTACCGAATGAGAATTTCACCGATTTCTCTAGAGTAGTGAGCATAGCTAGCTAATACCCAAAACTGTCTCAAAATATATATCACAGACTACACTACACAATAACAGATACAGATATATTAGCATATACTGTATATAGTATGACTAGCATGTTCCTTAACCAGAATGAGCAATAGGTGCATGCGCAGCTTGTTGAAAAGCCGTGCCTCTCCGCTTGGAAAGTGAGTAGGTGTTTGTGTGATTCGGAGGATTAGTGGAGAGTGAATTCATGCCAACACATTAGCTCTCATGCAGCCAAAACACACCATGCCAGATTTGTCAGCATCTCTGGGGAGGTGAGCAACTTGTCACCTCCACCCACCCACCATAGTAATTTGCTGAATAACACCCAAACACAGACTCACCTCGCATGTGGCAGTGTTGACATCATGGATGAAAAACATGCACATTCATACAAGCAGTGTTGGGGCTCTTTGGCTTGTTTTATTCTTGGATGGCTTAAAGGCGCTTAGGCAGCTATCAATCTCTGACAGAGTGACAACTTGACGTTCCCAATAACCAACGTCCAAGGTGTTCTCAAGTGGATCCTTTTCAGTACCCCCCCCCCCCCCCCCCCCTTATTTTTATTTTGTTTTAATATAAAAAATAAATAAATAAAAGGATAATGTTTGACTGACTTCATTAACCCAATACCTGAGGCTGATTCTACAAATGCCTTCTAAATCATAACAGTTTTCTGCAAAATGTATGTTGCTATATGAGTGGTTCTCAAACGTTCATCTCACAATATTTTGGCACAGGGACCCCCAGAAGCAAAGCTTTGAGTAAAAAATATTCACTTAAAAAATGAGGCTATTCAAAGATTATTTTGCACACATTTTCAAGATTAAAGAAAAAATTGCAGATCTACAAGTTCAGAAGACCCAGAAACAGCTGGAGGCGGAACTCAGGGGAAAAAAGAAGATATTGGAAGGAAGCAGAGAATGACCTCATGAATGACCTACAGTATGCTCCCCAAAGAGCAAAAGGGTTTAAGTCAACTTGCAGTACTACACAATATACCTAAAGTGGACCTTCAACTTCAAATTCAACAAGTACTTTATTTTTCCTTTCGGAAACCTCTTTTGTGCAGTGGTTAAAAAACACAGATGCCATAAAACTATAAAAGCTATTTTTTAAATCTAGTACGTAAAAGCATGATATATTAAATCCATAAAATTGGACCTTGGAGTGTTGGCCATGTTCGTTATTATTTTGACGGGTAGTAATACTTTAGTAATAATAGGCATTTTGGTTTAGGAACTGAAAAAGGAAGAAAAAAGCAGAACATCTGATTAAATGGAATGGATATTAATAATGAATGCAGTGCCTGTTTGGGCTCAGGCGTCCAGACTGTGTTCCAAATGGGCACACGCACTGTCGGCCCCGACTATTCAGAGTGTGTGGCCATTCTGAATATGTGCCCTTTCAGAGCAAGGTTGTTTGGCGCCTGGAACTGTTGATTGTTCATCCATTTGACGTGTGAAGTTGACCAGATTATTATTTTCTTAGTTAATGCCAAGGACACATACATAATTACGTATACAGTATATACACGTGCACGCACGCACACACGCACGCACGCACGCACGCACGCACAAACGCACACACGCACACACACACACACATATATATATACTGCATAGGGCATATACTGTATGTATACATACATACATGGTTTCTGAATGCATTTCATCTGCTTCATCGGTCTAGTCATGTAGCTTGCTCTTTCTATAAACGGTCTGCGTAAGGAAAACACCACATTGGGTAAGTGAAAAGGTCCTTTCGGACCCTCTAGTAATTCATTTTCAATGAGAGGCGTGTGTTTATTTTGGACGAGCGGAGAAGTTGAGGCGGCGACAACGCAGGCGTATTTACGTGGACGCGGTCCCGTGCTCGTTTCGTGCACACACACGCAACTGACTAGACGTGCATCGTGTTGAGCTTAATCTTTTACGCTACACGTCCCGTGCCCCTCATGAGCAGACCTGTCGCTGATCCAGGTGACAACGTCTGCGTCCCCGTCTGAAAGTGCCTTTATAATGTAGAACAGTAGCTGTGTAGTTTCATGGGATTGGCGGAATGAGAAGAACCACTGCTGTGGAGCTGTCCCTTCAGCACCACCTTCCCCTACAGTAATCGCCACATGCCTGCACTGTTCAGTACCGTGGACAGTTTCAAGCTATAGACGAATTCACAGAGGGGTGCCCCCTGGGCGCGGCCATTACTGAGGTGTAATCCATGGAGCAGGTGCTCCGTAGGCCAGGTGTAGCTAATCAGTGCTGCTGCGCTTAATGGTACACCTCAGTAATGGCCGCACCCAGGCAAGCCTCTGTGAATGTGTCTATATAGTAACTAATGCACATGCTGTCACGTCACGCTCACAGTGACAGGTCCACACAGTGCTCATCCCTGGCTAGCGGCCAGCCGGCCACGCCATCTCTTCATACGTGCACATGCAGCTCAATAGCTGTGCATGTATAATGCATGTTCCCCCCGCTGTGTATGCGCCATGTAGTGAGAGAAGGGGAAGAACGGGGGGAGAGAGACAGGCAGATAGACCACGACAGCCCCGGGGAGTTGAATGCGCGAAGGAGAAAAGTTGATTATAAAGCTCTTAACGACTTCGCTAATTAGCTTTGGCACTAATTAGATGGAGCTCCAAGTTAACTGCACGGATGGTAATCAGTGTCTTGCAATGAGACAAGAAGTTAGAGGCAAACTATCATCTCTCAACACTTCACGGGGCACAGTGAGATGTTGAACAATGTGCACTTGGCTGGAATTGGTTTTATATTGTCATGTTAATGCGATCTGATAGGCCATGCTTGAAGTTAATAGCATGGTAGATAATAAATAAATAATAGACGTCTAAATAATGTGCTTATTATAATGTACTGTATGTCACGGTGTGAGTCAGGGGTTACTGTAGGACCCAAGAAGTGCAGGACAGATAAGCAGCCAGGGCAGAAGGAATACAAGAAGTTAATTTGCAAATAATCAGCTAACCTGACCTGGGAACACACCGTTAGGAAACACTAGGGAAAGCACTAGGAATAGCCTATTTGTAAGGAAACACTAGGGAAAGCACTAGGAATAGCCTATGTTTTTGGAAAACAAGAGATCAAGAGACACATTATACAAGGAAAACGCTAGAAGCCAAGTAAAAAAGACAGAACACAGAACACAGAAAAACACAGGCAAGTATAAATAGACACAAAAACTGACAGGACGCCGGTTAACACAATGAACATACAGTAACACACAATTTGATGCGTCGCTATCTCATACAGGCACAAGAAGTGAACTCCAATGATAATGCAGTTGGGTCTTAGCAAACAGCTTCGGTAGAGAAGTGTCTGCCCTTGAGTCTCTGTTTGGCATAGTCAACGAGAACACACAACAGGGAGACAGATCGTGACAACATGCCCTTACATGTGACCTTGTCTAGAGGTGTCCATAACCTCATTGGACATTGTCCAATGGACAATCACAAAGATCGAGGCATGTAAACATGCATACTTCTGTGTGCACACACACACACACACACACACGCACACGCACACGCACACGCACGCGCACGCGCGCGCCCCCCCGGACAACATAATAACCTGTCTGTGACAGCACACATTGAACAGCCTCAAAACACACAGTCGTACCACATGCACGCACAGAAGCCCACAACAAACACAGATACACACCAACACAGACACATGCACACGTGCCTTCGCTTGGTTGGAAGTGTTTTGTGCTGTAAATCCAGGTTTCTCCTGATGCTGTGGAGATACCAGCTTAATCTCCTCTCTCTCTCTCTCTCTGTGTGTGTGTGTGTGTGTGTGTGTGTGTGTGTGTGTGTGTGTGTGTGTGTGTGTGTGTGTGTGTGTGTGTGTGTGTGTGTGTGTGTGTGTGTGTGTGTGTGTGTGTGTGTGTGTGTGTGTGTGTGTGTGTGTGTGTGTGTGTCAACCATCAGAAGGCTGATTTACTGTGGTCAACTTCAATTACCAGTCCCTGCAGAGCCAGAGGTATTTCTCAGGTTCTGGACAGCCATACGTTTCAAGGACAATTATTTTTAATGAGTTGCCCCTGCCGATCCATCTGCATCTGCATGTAGGTCGAGGGACGCTGGCTTGACGAATCTGTCCTTCAGAGGACCGCCCCACCGCCCCCCCCACCCCGTTTCTCCTTGCTCTGATCTCCAGTTCTGCTTCATTGCCCCTGCCTGTCATCATCCGGTGTTTCTGTGGACCTGCTATCAGGACATTCCACATGGTACAGCGGTCTCACCAGGGGGAGACATGGCTGATTTGCCTGACGTGTCCGTGTGGTGTTGTTTGTGGTTCCAATGTGTGATCCTTTCTCTGACACATGTGAACTATATGGGGGAGTCAAACCCAATGTTAAAGATGGAGTGCTGTGATTTTTCCAGTTTTGCGTGTGTTTATGAGGTGACAGTACTTATTTATGCCCCTTGGTGTGGTTATGTGCAATGATGTCTTCCCTATTTAGGGTTTCTTCCTGGAGGCTGAAACCTTGCCAATGTGCCAGTGAAAAAACAGTGATATATTGACATCACAATATCATCCCCTCCCCTAACCCCTCCCCCTTTATCATACAACCACATCTTCAGTGCAGGTGTATCACCACCCATCACCACCCACCAGGCAAACCAGACATACTTAGTTAACTGGTTGGCGTGTCCACATAAAAAAGTTAAATACTGTACACTTTTTTGGGGGAAAAGTGTACATTAAAATAGTGTATTATTATATAATAATAATACCTGATGATCATGTTTTAGGGTGCAAAAAAATCACGGCACTCCATCTTTAAATATATTAAATGACTATACCGGACACTGTGTGTAGTTTCATGTGGAGAACAGAGCAGCATGTACATACAGAACGGTCTGCACTTACCGGCACAAACACTAGGGTTTATAGAAAGGAATACCAGCACTCACTTTTTATCCATTTAAGATTATTTGTTTATTCACAGTCTCCCCCCAGCACTGGCCATCAGCACCAACAAACGCAGCCTAGGTTTTTCAGCTCTGACACCATGCAGTTTTATTGGCACCAGGCTCAAAAGATATTTTCCACCATAACAAAAGTATTATTATTTGTGTAACCATTGGCATACTGTAGGTTCGCTGTGCATGAGCACTCTTTTTAACACCCTGCTTCACAAAGCACAGTTGGACACAGTCACACCTGGCAGCTGCCCAGAACCACAATCTTCCAATCCGGAATCCAATCCAATCTTCCAATCCAATCCAAATGTAATTAAAAACTGCATTTTAAAACAACTCGTTGACAAAAAAAATGTACATTCCTGAATATGAAGCATAAAATAAACAAACTAAAAACACAAGGTTAAAAGACAGAAAGGTGCCCAGGCGGTGGCGTAACCGGCTGGGCACCCGACTGGTAATCCAGTCGCAGTGTGCCGCGGGTTCGACTCCCGAGCCCGACATGGCCTTTAATGCATGTCTTCCCCCATCTCTCTCCCGTTTCCTGTCTGTCCCTTCAAAAAACCAATAAAAGGCGTAAGCCGCAAAAAAATATAAAAAAAAAAAAAAAAAAGACAGAAAGGTAAGACCCTGTGCTTCAACTTTGAACTTTCGGACAAACAGAAACAAGTGTTAAAGGGGAAAACCACTCATTTTCAACATTGAACTATAATAATATACCTTAGAGCAGGGGTTCTCAACGCGTGGATCGCAACCCCTCGGGGGGTCGCCAAATTATTTTGGGGGTTCCCCAAATTCTTTTCAAAAAAGAAAAAGAAAAAAAAAGTTGAATGGCTTGAAAAATGGAAATGAATGGTTTACATAGTACACATAGTGCATGCATATACTTTCCTTAATGATTGTCTCCACCAGGCCGAAGGCATGGGGAGAGAGTTTGTTTTGCACTCCGTCCGTGTGTGTGTGTGTGTGTGTGTGCGTCCGTCCGTCCTTCCTTCCTTCCGTCCATCTGTTACCAGCTAATCTCCGGCACCGTTGGCCCGATCCATGCCAAACTTTGCACACACACTCCCTGGATGCCAACGACGAACCTCTGCCCCAAATATTCCTCAACGGCCTGTTATAGCGCCACCATGAGGCCGATTTAGGCAAAACACATTTCTGTAGATTACTCGTACACATTTTATCCATACATCACACAATTCGGTATACACTATCTCCATAGTCATGTGATCAACACGGATCTGCACCATTTCCCATCTTCCTTCCTGATTGGCTAAGATTCGCTTCCAAAGCTCACATGATTGGTCCGTTTCGAACAAAATGCCACAAAAAACAAACACAATGTGCAATTTCCGTGAAATTATACACGCACATTTCCACTAGGCTGAGGACGACATGACACAATTTATTTTCCAAACCAGCCTCATGGTGGCGCTATAACAGGGCAATTCCTGTTTTTACCTATAACTGCATCGTTCTGTGTACAACTTTGTATGCGCACTCCCTAGAGGCATGGAAAAACATTTTCCCTGCATCCCTCCACATCTGCCAGTTATAGCGCCACCATGAGGCCGATTTCTGCAAAACACATTGTTTATATTAGTCGCACAGATTTCATCCAAATCTCATGCAAATCGGTATACATGATCTCTGTAGTCATGTGATCAAGACGAGTCTTTTTGATTTCTCAGATTCTACACTGATTGGCTAAGATTGCCTTCCAAAGTCTTCAGGAGTGGCCCGTTTTGTACAAAATGCTGCACATGTCCTGCTCATCCAGAATTCTATCCTCAGAGATGCTATGAGTGATCTGACTCTGCATTTCCTCAACACAATGAAGACAATTGTTGCAAAAAACAAACAAACATGTTTATATCACTCCTAAACATTTTGCCAAACATCACACACACTCCTATCCTCCTGGTGGAGACAGTATTCATTTATGATATATTTTCTCTATTATTAAGGTTATTTTTGCAGTCAGTTTGTATTGGGGGCGGTGCGGGGGGGACAGCCTGGTGACAAGGCTGTCCCCGAACATTCGGGGGTTCGAACATTCACTCGGGGTTGGCACTCGAATCTTAATTAATGGGCTTGAACCATTTTTATTATTATTATTATTTTTTCCTTTTTTTAACTAGAAAATATATCTCGGCGAGAATGCGATATGCATAATAAGAGTACTATGTTCATGTTGTGTTATTATTAATACTATTTTGGATTTAGGCTTTTATAAGATGTGGGGCTGTTATTGTATACTTATATCTATCTCCCTCTTAATGCTTTACTCTTTTTCGCCAACCACATAGATCCATACCCCCCACCTATGGGACGTTATATGCCAGCTACGGATATATCCATACCCCCCCCCCCCCCCTTTTTTTATACACCATATATGAAGCGGTTGAGCTGAAAATTTAACATTGGCCCGGTTGCCTGGCAACGCCTATGTCACCCCAGAACTAGGATCTTTGCACACGACCCCATCGACCTCCGTTCAAAGTAGGATTTTCAAAGCCTTATAACTCTGTCATTTGTGATGTTGTACCGCATCGCTCCCGATGTTAACGTTTCTGGCGAAAGAAAAAACAGCGTGAGCTAACGCTAATTATAGCTGATCGTTACAACGGTGTTCTCCAGGCTGGGAAACAGGAAATGAACATGAGCAAAAATAGAAGAATCCCCCTGGTTTACACTCTGCTGCCACCTAGCGTGGCACAGAAAGAATTAATGATGGTTGAATATTATTGCACCGAGCAGGGAGAAAGATGTTGCAGAGCTGGACGCCAAGATAAAATGTGACATGCACACTTGTAATCTCATTCTATAATAAATATTTGTTCAATCTATCCGTGAGTTATCTGACTGAACCTCAAACGGTGCCAAAACCTAACCCTATTCCTAAAGTTAACCTCAGTATAACTATGCCTAAAACCCTAAACTTATTCCTAACTTTATTCTCAGTAAAACACAGAGCGGCCGGCGTGAGTTCGGCTGGGACAGTTGGAGCTATAATTTGGACAGACACAGAGACCGCTGTCATTTATATTCCATATATATTGTACAGTATAAACATTAACGATCAGCCTCCTTTATTCCCCCATTGTACTGTCCCTTTTCATACACGTGCATGCATGCACAACACCAAGACGGAATGGACGGAAGTAGGGCATAAGTAGATCTGACATGAACTACATCTACTGTAGCTACACAGAGATCCGCCCACCAGAATAAAACATGCCTGGTCTGTCTATTAAAATATTAGTCATTGCTGGAAGCCAAAAGGAGGATGTACAAAGCTGTCTTTTGCTAGATGCTCAACACATTAGATATATATATGACACAAGTAGGATTGGAAGTATATAGGAGAAATGAGGTCTTTGACATTTATCTTTAAATGGTGGGGATTTTTTTTATTTCCAAGGGTCCCATTAGGATAATAGGATTTCCTTCTTGTCAAATCAATGCGTTCTACTGCACTTGTCTTGTTAGTGCTAAAGTGGCTGCATTATATTGAAGGAAAAAAAGGTAACTGTAATACTGTGCATTACAGAATCAGTTGAGTACTAGCAGATACAACCATGTTGTTCCCTAGGCTCTCTTCTCATCCCTGTCTCTCTGAAGTGACTGAACAGCTTGCCTTCATTAGTCTAAAGTATTTTCTCTACCAGGCTCTTGATCCTGCGATGCCGCTGAGTGGGATGCCTCCAGAGGGGCTGGAGCCTAAGGGGAGAGTCCCTGCAGTGATCACCCAGCAGAGAGGCCTGCTTGTGGGGCTGCAGGAGCAGCGTGGGCTGGGTGTCACGCTGGTTCTCCCAGCCTTTCATTTCCCTGTGGGGGAGCTGCGGTGTCCGCTGTGGTGGCTGTTTGATTCACCAGCGTGACCTTGTGACTGTGGGCTGTAATCACAGTGTGGAGTGTTCTTAACAATGAAAGTGCGTGGGTGTGTATGTGTTGGTGGCTGGATGTGTGCGACTGTGCGTGCGTGCATGCGTTCTTTGCTAAAAGGAATGAACAGCCCCAGGATATGCTGTTCTTGAGGTATAAGTGCTCCTAAACCTACAGAAGTCAAGAGCCATAATATATGAATAGAATACAGTATGTATGCATGTTTATGCAATTGGATGTGCACATGGGTGTTTGCAGTTTAGAATAAAATAATTAAAATGAGCGTGTGTGTGTGTGTGTGTGTGTGTGTGTGTGTGTGTGTGTGTGTGTGTGTGTGTGCGTGTGTGCACGTGCATGCTTCTACCTGTGTAATCCTGCAAGTAATTAAATACATTGGATGTGTCATGGTTGGTTTTGTCCGCTGTTAAAACCTGTGACCAGAGAACGATTGAACTCCCTCCTCGCTTCTCAAATTAAGACTTTCCCCCCTGTGGGTCTTGCCTTTAATGGCCTTAATTCGCTTTGGTAGAGAGCTTGCTCTGTTTCTCTTCACAGGAGCCACGTACACCAACCGGCTTCATGGAATTCAACATCAGCCACAACACAAATAGCCAAGACGCAGAGAACACGACATGACATGAATTGCAATAGGCTCAACAGTCCATGTAACAACATGAGAGTGCATCACACTGACCTTTCACAGCCTGCCCTTTAATCTGGTACAATAATCGGAGCACTGGAGTTTGAGGTGACACCAGAACGCGTGCATAACCTCCTCCAGCCAATGCAGTGTGTGTGTGTGTGTGTGTGTGTGTGTGTGTGTGTGTGTGTGTGTGTGTGTGTGTGTGTGTGTGTGTGTGTGTGTGTGTGTGTGTGTGTGTGTGTGAGTGACTTAACAACACTGGACAGGCACACAAGACCCAGAGCGTTCGGGACAGCATGCCTGCAAGAAAAGCGTGGAAAAAAACAAGTGTCTGGAAGGCATCTGCTGCGCCCCACATGCATCTGGGCCCGCTGCCGGAGCGCCCCCGGGGTGCTGACGTACGCGCTATATATGCAGTCACAAATACAGCACATGCAATCCATAACACACAGTCGTGGACTGCTGCTGAGACCTGGAAACACAACATGCACTGCACTGACTACAGCCTGAATAATGCGAGTTGTGTGTCATGGAGTGGTTCTCCATTGCAAATCCATGCTGACTGCTTCAGGGGACGATCGAGGTCTCTCCAGCTCAAAGCATATGGCACGTTTTGTTGCCTCTATCTTTTTCTGTTCTTTTTTTTGTGTGAATACTGCATGAGCCACAATCTCCGCTCTCTCTCTCTCTCTCTCTCTCTCTCCCTCACACACACACAACACACACCGTGCGTGCCGATGCACAGTGAGCTCCACTTCCTCAACTGCCGCACAATTACATAATCATGATATTACATAATCACAGCATGATGGGAGGAAACTGTTTTTCTGTACGCCTCCTTGAGCACTGCAGGGAAATCCCTTTCAGCTGCCCCCCCCCCCCTCACCCTCAGCCAACCCCCCCGTCGGCCCACTCTACTCTACTCTACTCTGATTGCCTAGAAACCCATACTCCATCATGCTGACCTCACATCACACCCACGCCTTGTACTGTCCAACAACATACTGTAGCTGTTCAAGTTTTATCTACATCCGAGCTTTCTCTTTCTTTCTTTCTTTCTCTTTCTTCTCTTGTCACTGCTCACTAGCCCCTCCAACGCCTGGCTTTGAGTGTTCCCCCTGTGACATTAATTGGCAGTCAAGCCTATGGACTTTTTATGTTTGCTTAATTCATGCCTTATTCATGCCTTCATTTTATCATTATGCTCCATCTCAGGTACTCTGTCCTCACTTGAGCCGGAAGTCGAAATCGATCCACCATTGTGCTGTTATAATGATTAAGAGGCATCACTGATGAGCTACAGTGTAGGAGGAAGTAAGCCAAATTGCCAGGAAGATACCAGGAAAATACCAGGAAGACTTTCCAAGCTGAACAGCATGACGCGTGATTACCCCTCCGTTCCAGCTGGCAATATAATGCCCCTACAAGCATGTCAGCTGTTTAAGTTGTCATCAGAAGTGGATGTCCGTTAGTATGGAGCTTCAGTGAGAGGAATTTACATCCCACTTCTCTTGTCGTCGTTTCCTCTCTCCTCGCCTTGTTTCCTCCATTCATCCTCTGGGGGAGGGACTAAGACGTTAAGGAAAGGACGCGTCTGAGGGAAACAAGGCATTTCATTTAACTTTGGATATCCCACACACACTATTCTCCAGGCAAACAGGAATCAAATCCACACTTCACCTTACTGTGGTACAAGGGTGAAGCATGTACTGTACAGTAGCGCACTGATTTATTGACGATTACCTGAGGCTCACGGCCAGTGTCATCTGGGCCATAGAGCGAAGAGGAGCACAGGCTCTCCCAGACCTACAGTTGGGTGCCACCGATATTGTCCCTTATCATTTGACCCATTTAGGCCTGACCTCAAAATTAAAATAAATCCTTCTAAATCCTCCAGTTTTCTGAAATAAATATTTTCACGATTTTTCAAAAATAGCAGACCTACAAGCTCGTAGCGTGCCACTCGGTGGCGCGCTATGAGCTTGTAGATCTGCTATTTTTCAATAGCTAAATTATAACATAATGTTTAAAACACCAAAAGGGGTTCCCGCCCAAAATGGGTTAACTGTCCTTTTGCGCAGATCACGCAAACCTCAGCAAAAAGAAAAGGACAATATCGATGGCCTCCAACTGTATAGTGCAACTGCCATAATTAATGGCATATAACTTGTTGGCATGCAGTGTTGCTGTTACTACATTAGTTTAAATTCAGAAAACATGAACAGGATATAAACACAACAGTGCAGTTCAAACACGGAAAGACAAAAAAACATGTTGAATTGGGAATATGTATTTTAATTTGGGCATTTTATTTTGAAGTTTCAGCCTCAAACGGAAGGCTCTGAGTTTCTGAACCAATCAGAGTGTCGCATCCCTTCAAGCGATGGGACGGTAACTCTGTTGCACGCACAACGCAAGGAGTTTGTTTGTTTACAAGTCAGACAGTCGGCCAGCTCTACCAGTTTACTGCCATGTGGCTTATTTCTAACCTATAATGTTTTCAAAATGTAATCAAGATTCATTAATATGCATGTGAGCCTCTACACGTCATCACGCAGCATGTTTTTGTTCAAAGGAAGTAATTAAAATGACTATATATTTTTCATTTTACTAGGTCTTTAATAACAGTAGGCTAAACGTTTCCTTCGCCAATGCAAGCCTATTATACCCCAGCACGTTCAATCTCCAAATTACAACAAATTAAAAAACTCAATGGATAGTCAAGTGGATAAACAGGATACTGTCGATTGACCATGTTATCAATGATGATGATAATGATAAATGGTAAATAAATGGTAAATGGTGCATTTATATAGCGCCTTTATCCAAGGCGCTTTACATAGATTGTGCATCAATTCACACACATTCATACACCGATGGCGGCGGAAACCATGCAACACTAGCTCTGGGGGAGCCTGGGTTCGAACTGGCAACCTTGTGGTCCCCATCCAGCCACTCTACCCCTGAGCCACCGCCGCCCCAACAAATTAACAACAAATTAAAAAACTCAATGGATACTCAAGTGTATAAACAGGATACTGTCGATTGACGTTGTTATCAACTGGAAATGATGATGATAATGATAATGGAAGTGTTTGGAGGAACGTGACTGTCATGGTGAGCAGGCCTATCCTATAATCTCTATGATTAACAACTAACAGGCCTTTGTTATAATCATTAATTATAGCTCAGATATTGCGTGTGCGTGCTTGCAGAAGAGCCGCGCTGCAGTATAGTGTTGAAATTGCATGACATTTGTGCAGCAGTATAGCCTGGGATCAGTAGCCTGGGTTCAGTAGCCTGGGTTCAGTAGCCTGGGATCAGTAGCCTGGGATCAGTAGCCTGGGATCAGTAGCCTGGGTTCAGTAGCCTGGGATCAGTAGCCTGGGTTCAGTAGCCTGGGTTCAGTAGCCTGGGTTCAGTAGCCTGCAGGGATCAGTAGCCTGGGTTCAGTAGCCTGGGTTCAGTAGCCTGCAGGGATCAGTAGCCTGGGTTCAGTAGCCTGCAGGGATCAGTAGCCTGGGTTCAGTAGCCTGCAGGGATCAGTAGCCTGGGTTCAGTAGCCTGGGTTCAGTAGCCTGGGTTCAGTAGCCTGGGTTCAGTAGCCTGCAGGGATCAGTAGCCTGGGTTCAGTAGCCTGCAGGGATCAGTAGCCTGGGTTCAGTAGCCTGGGATCAGTAGCCTGCAGGGATCAGTAGCCTGGGTTCAGTAGCCTGGGATCAGTAGCCTGCAGGGATCAGTAGCCTGGGTTCAGTAGCCTGGGATCAGTAGCCTGGGATCAGTAGCCTGGGTTCAGTAGCCTGCAGGGATCAGTAGCCTGCAGGGATCAGTAGCCTGGGATCAGTAGCCTGGGTTCAGTAGCCTGCAGGGATCAGTAGCCTGCAGGGATCAGTAGCCAGGGATCAGTAGCCTGGGATCAGTAGCCTGCAGGGATCAGTAGCCTGCAGGGATCAGTAGCCTGGGTTCAGTAGCCTGCAGGGATCAGTAGCCTGCAGGGATCAGTAGCCTGGGTTCAGTAGCCTGGGTTCAGTAGCCTTGGATCAGTAGCCTGCAGGG
The DNA here is from genome assembly GCF_951216825.1 of Electrona antarctica. Lineage (NCBI taxonomy): Eukaryota > Metazoa > Chordata > Actinopteri > Myctophiformes > Myctophidae > Electrona > Electrona antarctica. Next base: position 38,805,213 of record NC_136810.1, read on the forward strand.
ATCAGTAGCCTGGGATCAGTAGCCTGCAGGGATCAGTAGCCTGGGTTCAGTAGCCTGCAGGGATCAGTAGCCTGGGTTCAGTAGCCTGCAGGGATCAGTAGCCTGCAGGGATCAGTAGCCTGGGATCAGTAGCCTGCAGGGATCAGTAGCCTGGGATCAGTAGCCTGCAGGGATCAGTAGCCTGCAGGGATCAGTAGCCTGGGATCAGTAGCCTGCAGGGATCAGTAGCCTGGGTTCAGTAGCCTGCAGGGATCAGTAGCCTGCAGGGATCAGTAGCCTGCAGGGATCAGTAGCCTGGGATCAGTAGCCTGCAGGGATCAGTAGCCTGCAGGGATCAGTAGCCTGCAGGAATCAGTAGCCTGCAGGGATCAGTAGCTTGCAGGGATCAGTAGCCTGGGTTCAGTAGCCTGCAGGGATCAGTAGCCTGCAGGGATCAGTAGCCTGCAGGAATCAGTAGCCTGGATTCAGTAGCCTGCAGGGATCAGTAGCCTGCAGGGATCAGTAGCCTGCAGGGATCAGTAGCCTGGGATCAGTAGCCTGCAGGGATCAGTAGCCTGCAGGGATCAGTAGCCTGGGATCAGTAGCCTGCATGGGATCAGTAGCCTGCAGGGATCAGTAGCCTGCATGGGATCAGTAGCCTGCAGGGATTAGTAGCCTGCAAGGATCAGTAGCCTGCAGGGATCAGTAGCCTGGATTCAGTAGCCTGCAGGGATCAGTAGCCTGCAGGGATCAGTAGCCTGCAGGGATCAGTAGCCTGGATTCAGTAGCCTGCAGGGATCAGTAGCCTGCAGGGATCAGTAGCCTGCAGGGATCAGTAGCCTGGGATCAGTAGCCTGCAGGGATCAGTAGCCTGCAGGGATCAGTAGCCTGGGATCAGTAGCCTGCATGGGATCAGTAGCCTGCAGGGATCAGTAGCCTGCATGGGATCAGTAGCCTGCAGGGATCAGTAGCCTGCAGGGATCAGTAGCCTGCAGTGATCAGTAGCCTGCAGGGATCAGTAGCCTGCAGGGATTAGTAGCCTGCAAGGATCAGTAGCCTGCAGGGATCAGTAGCCTGGATTCAGTAGCCTGCAGGGATCAGTAGCCTGCAGGGATCAGTAGCCTGCAGGGATCAGTAGCCTGGATTCAGTAGCCTGCAGGGATCAGTAGCCTGCAGGGATCAGTAGCCTGGGTTCAGTAGCCTGCAGGGATCAGTAGCCTGGGTTCAGTAGCCTGCAGGGATCAGTAGCCTGCAGGGATCAGTAGCCTGCAGGGATTAGTAGCCTGGGTTCAGTAGCCTGCAGGGATTAGTAGCCTGGGTTCAGTAGCCTGGGTTCAGTAGCCTGGGGATCAATGAAATTTTCAAAATGGAACCAAATGGACCCATAAGGGCCTTCATTTCTCATACATCGCAGCCAACTGCTCAAATACATCGGCTTGGCACTTTGTAACGTGGTCCTAGAACGCTATTTGAATATTTAAATCCGGCGTTCTCCACCACTGAAAAGGCGAGTCGCATGTCACCCAGACGTATATGCGTGTGGAAGAAAGATGTCTAATATATGCATGGATGTGCATGTGCATGCAAACGCATTCTCTCTGTGAATGACAACAAAGTGTGTGTGTGTGTGTGCGTGCGTGCGTGCGTGCGTGCGTGCGTGCGTGCGTGCGTGCGTGCGTGCGTGCGTGCGTGCGTGTGCGTGTGTGTGTGCGGCTGCCGTCTTATTCGTGTCAACGCATCCACCTGCAATACAGAACCAGCAACAAACACATGCAGAAAACCTTTTTTTCCCCCCCTCTGTTTTGTAACACACTTCTATATGCATTGATTATTTAACCTGTAAAGATATCACATTGTTCCATCAGGGCTGTGCGTAGGCTACATCTTGGGGTTCCAGCAGTCATCCAGCGCTGGATTAGCCCATGAAGACGGGGAGTGCATCTGTGTCACTTTAGCGTTTAACCACATTATCCATTATTTTAAACTTTAGCCGTTGAAAAATAGAAGATCTGCAAGCTCATATAGCACGGCACTGCTTTTTTTGAGAAAAACAAAGGTGAAAATGTCCATGGCGCAATATATATTCTTTCACAGCGGACGTTTTAAACTCATATCTTTGCTTCTGCATGTGGGGGAGGGGGACGGACGACAACATATTTTCAGATGGGGGTCTGCGGGCCAATTAGATAGAATTTTTGGGGGTCCTTGACAAGAAATTGTTTGAGATCCACTGACATAGAATTAGAAACATAGGTTTTTTCAGAAAACTGTTGTGATTTAGAAGATTTAGAAGATAGAAGACATTTGTATAGAATCTGGTGTCAGGTGAAAATGGGTTAGCAGGTAAATATGTAAGTCATTATACGTCTGGAGATTAGGGCGAGGCGTTGGGAGTCTACCGAGAGACGAGCAGTGTGTCGCCTGCCACTGATAACGGAGCATTGAAATGCATGGATACAGATTCAGTCATGAATATCTTTATGACGCGGCGGCGTTGAGACGTGAGTACATAAACGTGCATGTCCGCCCACGCCCACACACACACACACACACACACACACACACACACACACACACACACACAATCACTTGTATCACTATACTTGTGAGGACATCAACATGTCATACCATACACCTTAAAACAACCATTTGACTTGAGGACTGAGAAAATGTTTTTAAGCACACGCACGCATGGCCGCACGTACGCACGCACGCACGCACGCACGCACGCACACACAAAGGTGGGTGAGTAACACAGAGGCGAGAAATAAGAAACGGTTGGAACCCCACACACACACACGCACACGCACACACACACACGCACACACATACACACTCACCTAATTGTGCACCCAAACACACACGTGCACAGCAGAACAACTAAATGTACACGCACGCACGCACGCACGCACGCACGCACGCACGCACGCACGCACGCACACACACACACACACACACACACACACACACACACACACACACACACTCACGCACACACACACACACACAAGCAATTACGTGCAGCACAGGCACACACAGCAGTGCAAACACCTACTTGTCTCCCAGTGGTAGGATGTAAATGCATTACGGGGCTCAGTGTGTGACGCCAGGCTAGACTGAGAGGAGGTGCCAACTGACACACAGGTGGCACCGAGAGCAGACACAGCTTATCCCATTCAGGACGGGAGCGCGTCTGTGTCGCCTCATAGAGCTTTTAACCATGCACTGTGTCGCCTCATAGAGCTTTTAACCATGCACTGTGTCGCCTCATAGAGCTTTGAACCATGCACTGTGTCGCCTCATAGAGCTTTAACCATGCACTGTGTCGCCTCATAGAGCTTTTAACCATGCACTGTGTCGCCTCATAGAGCTTTTAACCATGCACTGTGTCGCCTCATAGAGCTTTTAACCATGCACTGTGTCGCCTCATAGAGCTTTTAACCATGCACTGTGTCGCCTCATAGAGCTTTTAACCATGCACTGTGTCGCCTCATAGAGCTTTTAACCATGCACTGTGTCGCCTCATAGAGCTTTTAACCATGCACTTACAAGCTTGTAGCGCGGCACCGATCGAGTGCCGCGCTACCAGCTTGTTGGAGGGGCCCCTGGAACAACATATTTTGACACAACAACATACAGTATCATTCTGTGGGTCCTTCAGATGAAAACGTTTGAGAACCACATAGAAATATAGGTTTTTTTTAGAAGACATCTTTGTAGAATCTGGCCTCAGTCCTAAATCGGTTATTATTACAGCCAATACAACCCCACCCCCCGAGCAGACACACCATACGCGCAGTAAAAAATCCTCAGACTCATACTTTAAAGTATCAGGGCCCCTACGGCACCATTTGGGCTCATTCCTAACACTCTGGGAGTTAAATTAACTTTATACTGCGAGACGTGACAAACCAGCTGCCACAGGGAAGGGAGGCAGGAAAGGATCTGGCAGGGCTTGGGGGAGAGAGGAAGGAAGGAAGGAAGGAAGGAAGGAAGGAAGGAAGGAAGGAAGGAAGGAAGGAAGGAAGGAAATGAGAGAGTGTGGGGTGGTTCAACCTGCAGGAAAGACAGACAGAAGGAAAGTAGGGGGGGAGAAACAAGACAGGAGACGATGAGAGAGATAAGAGGATGCAAGCGAGAGGAAATACAGCTTTATTACAACAACGGAGCCAAAATCCAGCAGTGGGCAGAGCCGAGGGGAGGGATGATGGATGGATAGATGGATCAAAGACAAACAGACAAGGGACGGGAGATGAAAAGCATGCAGGTGAGGTGAGGGGAGGAAGTGAGGTGAAGACGCATGGGAAAGTGAAGAGAGGAAGTGAGGTGAAGATACATGGGAAAGTGAGGAGAGGAAGTGAGGTGAAGATACATGGGAAAGTGAGGAGAGGAAGTGAGGTGAAGACACATGGGAAAGTGAGGAGAGGAAGTGAGGTGAAGACACATGGGAAAGTGAGGAGAGGAAGTGAGGTGAAGACGCATGGGAAAGTGAGGAGAGGAAGTGAGGTGAAGACACATGGGAAAGTGAGGAGAGGAAGTGAGGTGAAGACACATGGGAAAGTGAGGAGAGGAAGTGAGGTGAAGATACATGGGAAAGTGAGGAGAGGAAGTGAGGTGAAGATACATGGGAAAGTGAGGAGAGGAAGTGAGGTGAAGATACATGGGAAAGTGAGGAGAGGAAGTGAGGTGAAGACACATGGGAAAGTGAGGAGAGGAAGTGAGGTGAAGATACATGGGAAAGTGAGGAGAGGAAGTGAGGTGAAGATACATGGGAAAGTGAGGAGAGGAAGTGAGGTGAAGATACATGGGAAAGTGAGGAGAGGAAGTGAGGTGAAGACACATGGGAAAGTGAGGAGAGGAAGTGAGGTGAAGATACATGGGAAAGTGAGGAGAGGAAGTGAGGTGAAGATACATGGGAAAGTGAGGAGAGGAAGTGAGGTGAAGATACATGGGAAAGTGAGGAAAAGGACTATTTAAAGAGGACTGAAGTGAAGACCGTACGGTGGACTCCATGTTGCTCCCTGGAAGGAAAGAAACATGCGCAGTTGAGACCAGGAAGTTGTCCATGACAAATCATAGATATGGCACAAATGGCCCAGCAGACGGCGTGATGCCACTGAAAGGAGAGATGCTTGTACATGTCACGTCCGACCAACATTACTGTCTGTGTGATGATCCATGCTGGGACTTACTTATCCACTTGCTGTTAAAACGTTAATATAAAAGGCAAAATGCAATGACATGACATAATATAAAGCATCTCTCCTTTCTGTGGCATCACGCCATCTGCTGGGCCATTTGTGCCATATATATGATTTGTCATGTACAACTTCCTGGTCTCAACTGCATGTTTCTTTCCTTCCAGGGAGCAACATGGAGTCCACTGTACAGTCTTCGCTTCCCGTCCTCTTTAAATAGTCCTTAAGAGTGAGGAGAGGAAGTGAGGTGAAGATACATGGGAAAGGGAGGAGAGGAAGTGAGGTGAAGATACATGGGAAAGTGAGGAGAGGAAGTGAGGTGAAGATACATGGGAAAGTGAGGAGAGGAAGTGAGGTGAAGACACATGGGAAAGTGAGGAGAGGAAGTGAGGTGAAGATACATGGGAAAGTGAGGAGAGGAAGTGAGGTGAAGATACATGGGAAAGTGAGGAGAGGAAGTGAGGTGAAGATACATGGGAAAGTGAGGAGAGGAAGTGAGGTGAAGATACACAATAGACATACAATATACACGTAGACGCCTCTTCCTCTTCCGCCTCTTTGTTGTTTGTGTTTGTTTGTAGGTCTTGTTTTGTATTGTAATGTATTGTATGTCATTACTGTTATAAAGATTAGTTTTTTTTTTTTAAAGACCAAAGTCAACCAAAGAACAAGATTCCTATACAGGATCTCCTCACTGGTCAACAAAAACACCTTGAAGACTCTAACAGGAGCCCTTGTACAAGGTTTCTTCGACTCTGCATGCATCTCTTGGTACCACAGCACCTCAAAAGGCCCTTAAAACAAGGCTCCAGACTTCCCAAAAAGAAACTGGTCAGGCTACTACTGCGCCTCACCCCCCGAACCCACCTCACCCCTGCCCACTTTGACAGGCTGGAATGGCTTCGGGTTGACGACAGAGTACACAGCATCTTGCAATGGGTCTGGTCCACAAGATTCGATACACCACGAAGATACCCAACCTGTCTAAATACTTCCTTAACGTCTATGAAGTCCACACCCACAACACCAGAGGGAGTTCAACAAACCATGTGCAACCCAGATTCGGCACAAACAAGGGACTAAATTAATTTCGTTCCTATGCCACAAAAATGTGGAACGCCCTACCAACTGTCATTAAGACATGTGAATCCCTTGACTCCTTCAAAACCGCTCTCAAAGGGAACCTACGGACGGCTGCAATTCGAAACTGGCGCCCGTAAAATCTGAATCGCCCACCCACCCCCTTTTCCCCTCACTGTATGTTTTTTTGCGTGCGTGCGGCGTGCGCGCGCGCGTGTGTGCGTGCGTGCGTGTATGTGCGTGCATGAATGCAAGTGAATTATTGTGCTGTCCAGGATGTGTGGCAGGTTCCCAGCATTCCGAGGTGAATATACAGTCTGTTCTTTTAGGCTGGCCTGCAATCTGATCACTCTGCTGTTTATGAGAGAGAGAGAGAGTCTGCGATAAGAGAGAGAGACAGAGAGAGAGAGAGAGAGCGAGAGAGAGAGAGAGAGAGAGAGAGAGAGAGAGAGAATCTGCGATAAGAGAGAGGGAGAGGGAGAGAGAGTATAAGAGAGATGAGAGAGAGCGGTGGGGGAGGTAACGAGTAAGCGGGGTGGGGGGCGGGAGGGGTTGGGGAGAGGATGGATGGAGAAATGTGGGGCAGATGATTTGTAACATGACTACCTTCTATTAATCTCTGCTAATGCCGCTCGCTGCTCTCTGTGCTGCGAGGATGCAAAGGAGGGATGGAAGAGGCCAGAGAGCAAGAAGAGAGAAGGGGAAAGAGAGAGAGAAGGATCAGTCAAGGCGCAGGCACATGTACGCGTCAACAAGCAGCAAGAAATCCAGTCCAGGCATCTCTTCCGGGTTTTTAAACAGCTAGTGGATGGAAATGACGCTCGTGCGCGGCTGCAAGACGTCGGCAAAGCGTTTCCGTTTATTTTGCCGAGGCGCCAAGTTGCAGCCGCACGCAAGTGTTATTTCCATCCACCAGCTGTTTAAAAACCCAGACAGGATATTATTGACGCTTAAGTGTGCTTACATACAGTATACTATGCACCGGCCACCTCTACCGCTGAGACTCCAAATGGTCAACTCAGCAAACCCAGTTTCTCGTCTGGTTTCCTTTCATGTTGTGCTATTGTTAATCTTATCATGAACCTCATATAGCCGAGCTGCAAATCTTTCCCACACGGCTGGCACAACACATGGGATCTAATAGGGCAGTGTAAGATCTTATGGAACCATAATTCCCAATTTAATAACTGCAATATTATGATGCAGGTTCATCTCTCCTTCCTGCTTCAACTTGTGTTCTAAAGATCAAATAGTAGCCATTGTTAATCTGTTCAGACTGTCTCCTTTTGAGGGGGTGAGCCAAACCCACTCATTATTCATGTAAAAAGTATACTGTCATTGTAACTGTGATAAAGGGTTAGTCTAGCTGGCTTGTCACTACGCAGTCAGGGGTCAGAGCCTCCGAGCTCACAGGCCGGAGGGCTCGGCTGCTGTACTTTGTACTTTGAAATAAATGATCACCACCTGAGGAACTTCAACTCTCTGCCTGCGTCTCTTCATCTGCTGCCTGCTGTTTCTCCATTTCTCAGTTTTTAGCTTAAAGGACCACTTCACCACTTTTCAACATCTCTTTATATAATTGGTCCTCACTAATGTTCATGATAAAACACCACCATTTTTTCCTACTCAGTCTGTGTCTCATAGGAGGGCTTTGGGCAGTTCGGACACCCGTCCACCAGTGACATCATCATTAGGCAGATTTGTTTTAAAATATATTTAGATTTGTATTATCGTGAGAACAATGGCTTCAACTTTTGCATTGCAACTTTTCAGGAAAAGAAAGCCTGCAGTTTCTATTAGCTTGGATTCACCATTGATGATGTCACTGGTGGACGGGTTTCTGAACTGCCCACAGCCTTCCTATGAGACACAGACTGAGTAGGAAAAAATGGTGGTATTTTATCATGAACATTAGTTAGGACCAATTATAGGAAGAGAAGTTGAAAAGTGGTGAAGTGGTCCTTTAAGATAGAACTCTGATGTGAGCTTCAGTTCAGCTTCAGTTCAGATGTATGTCCAAACTGTTACCGCTCTTTAAATACCAGCAGCAGCAATGGCTTGTTGTGTCCATACTCCATATTATCATGACATAATGTCCTGTCCTGGTGGAACGGGTTGTGTGAGTGGTTTCAGATGTTATCACATGATTTAATCTCTGTCATCAGCAATTATCAACACCATTCAATGAAGCCAGCATGGACATTTCCACATACAACATTGTTGTCAGCCATTGTCTGGCGTGGCATTGGTCACGTTATCCGAGTATTACTAACCATAGCGGCTAAATCTAACCCTAACCTCAGTCTTAACCAGCCATGTAACTCCCTTAACCTCATATCAGTCTTTCACCGGCCATGTAAGTCAGTTTCACAATGTTTTCGATTCGGCTGCAGTAATTTCCTCTTAGTCGCCTACTTGCTAGGTAGGCAGTATGTGGAAATGTCCATACTGGTTGCATTGCATGGTCTTGATTAGCCCTGGTCCAGTACAGCGAGTCTCTCTCACTGACGCCCTGCCGGACTCCCATCCACTGACGCCCTGCCGGACTCCCATCCACTGACGCCCTGCCGGACTCCCATCCACTGCTCACTAGCAGCTTTTCCCACTGCGTGCGAGGGTTTACAATTCCCCGAAAATAAACAAAACGACGTAACTACTCGTCGACACAAAGCCCGCTAGACCTCTAAAATGCACTTTGTGCCATTTTAATGAGGCAATGTACCGGACAGAGTCATTTCTTCTACTACGGCATTTCCGTGTTTTGCCTGCGCCGATCTGGTTGGATTCATTTTATTTAATGACTAAAATGCATTTTAGAGAGAAGCTGGGGACCTGAGATGCTTCCCAGCTTCGAGAATAGACTTTTACCAAGGTCTAGCAGGCTTTGTGTCGGTGAGTAGTTACGTTGTTTTGTTTATTTTCGGGGAATTGTAAACCCTCGCACGCAGTGGGAAAAGCTGCTAATGAGCAGTGGATGGGAGTCCGGCAGGGCGTCAGTGAGAGAGACTCGCTGTAAGCACTGGACCAGGGCTAGGTCAGTGAGAGAGACTCGCTGTAAGCACTGGACCAGGGCTAGGTCAGTGAGAGAGACTCGCTGTAAGCACTGGACCAGGGCTAGGTCAGTGAGAGAGACTCGCTGTAAGCACTGGACCAGGGCTAGGTCAGTGAGAGAGACTCGCTGTAAGCACTGGACCAGGGCTAGGTCTTGATAAGCACTGGACCAGGGCTAGGTCTTGATAAGAATGCACTGGTGATTATCGGTTGATAACATTCAAAGCGGGTGGTTGTGTCCTTCTCAGCCAATCACAGGGGCAATGAAAACAATGTAGTATGATAGTATGTTGTGGATTGAGGTTCAAGCAATTGTTTACAGGTGTTTAAAATAAAACGTAATGTCGGCCACTAAAATAAATAAAGTGTTCGTAGTTCTTTGTTCGTTTCAGACATTCTGTCTTTAAAACGCAATGCAATCTTTTGTCCCTGTGGGCTCAGTATAAGCTATTTGACATGCAGCTATATTGCCTAGAAAAGAGAGTATAGCAGAGTTGATGTACAGTATAGGGGAGGGGGAGGCTTTGATGGGGGAGGCTTTGATGGGGGTCCGTGCGGCATTTCCCAGGAGACCCTGTTCCCAGGCCTGATACACATTCCTGATTAAGACACTGATCCGCGATATCGACGTGGCTATAAAACACAAGACGCCTCAACGGACATCGACCCGGATCCTAACCTAACACACACATGACAGCACGCATGACTTGAAAACAGCCAGCATAATAATATGTGCATAAGTAAACAAACATAGATGCAAGTGAAAAAAATACTCACTATGTATAATCGACCTCTGGCCACTAAAGTACGATAAATTATTCAAAGTAGAATATAAGTATGAGACATAAGTATGACGCATACGCACGCACGCACAACACACACAGTACTACCTGAGACCTAACCAGCAGCATGATTCTGAATCTGTCGATTGATGACACATGTGATTGAGGGCCTGAAGGCTGCAAACACACACACATGCGGCATGTGTATTCGTTTTTGACCACATACACATGGTTTCAGAGCACACATGTGTGTATACTGTATTGCATTTCACATACTTGTAGGTTAAGCGTTGAAAGCATTGAAACAGTTCATGTTTTAATCATGGCTGCGAGGTCCCTGTCCCCCACCCCACCCTTTGATCCTGTGATTCTGTAATTAGTTGATTGACCTCTGCTGTCAGGGCCCTAATTAAACATGGTAATTAAGGATTATATGGGTCAGGAGGGAAGTTTGTGTGTCCGTGCGTGTCTGTGATATGAGTGTGTGTGTGTGTGTGTGTGTGTGTGTGTGTGTGTGTGTGTGTGTGTGTGTGTGTGTGTGTGTGTGTGTGTGTGTGTGTGTGTGTGTGTGTGTGTGTGTGCGTGCATGCGTGCGTGCGTGCGTGCGTGCGTGCGTGCGTGCGTGCGTGTGTGCGTGCGTGCGTGCGCGCTTGTGCATGCGTGAGTGTGTGTGTGCATGCGTGAGTGTGTGTGTGTGTGTGTGCATGCGTGCGTGTAGACCGGGTTGATAAGGGCTGTTGAAGGTCGATAATGCTGCATGTAGCTTTTAGGGGACTGGGAATTGGGCCCTCTCCCTACTTCCAGCAGCCTTGCTTGAAAAGCAACGTATGCAGTGCCAGAGCAAAATCCCCCCCCCCCCCCCCCCCCCCCCATCTTCTGACATCCGCCAGTTGACTGATGCAATGTATTATACAATATGGCATGTGTTATTTCAATGTATTATACAATATGGCATTTGTTATTTCAATGTATTATACAATATGGCATGTGTTATTTCAATGTATTATACAATATGGCATTTGTTATTTCAATGTATTATACAATATGGCATGTGTTATTTCAATGTATTATACAATATGGCATGTGTTATTTCAATGTATCATACAATATGGCATGTGTTATTTCAATGTATCATACAATATGGCATGTGTTATTTCAATGTATTATACAATATGGCATGTGTTATTTCAATGTATTATACAATATGGCATGTGTTATTTCAATGTATCATACAATATGGCATGTGTTATTTCAATGTATTATACAATATGGTATGTGTTATTTCAATGTATTATACAATATGGCATGTGTTATTGCAATGTATTATACAATATGGCATGTGTTATTGCAATGTATTATACAATATGGCATGTGTTATTTCAATGTATCATACAATATGGCATGTGTTATTTCCGAGCGGTAACATCTGCTGTAATAGAGGTACTCAGAGGCCAATTGGAGAGGAATGAATGGAGATTGCATTCCATGGCCTTAAGTACAGGTTAATAAATGCTTTTTTCTTGACAACACCAGTTGTTTTGGGAGTGGAAAGTGATAGAAAAAACAACAATTTGACTGGTCGCCAGGCCCTTGCTACTAACATGAACTAACATGAATCACTAACTTGCTGGTAGCGCAGAATTCCCATACATTTTGAACCTTACTTCCACTATCAAATGCAGGGGTCATCAATACAGTATGTCCATACGCGGACAATGTGTCCGTGGCAAAGACTTGGGCTACGTCCGAATGCATATGGCCGTTCCCTACTCCCTATACTCCCCATATGGGGATCCAGACTTAGTGGACTATAGTAGTGACAATTTCGGACACTATACTCTCTATATGGTGATCCAATAAAAACTCCCCAATGAATACATAATTATGTTTTTATACATTTGTCGCAATTCAATTTTTTTAATTTATGGATGAATCAATGAAGGAATGAATGAATGAATAGGTTATGAAAATAAAGTGTTTTTTGCAGGCATTTAGACTTATGCTTATGATAAAATAAGTTATTCTCTAATAACATATAGGCCTAATGATTATCAAAAATATCAAAAAATGTGTTTTACATAAGTCGTCCTCCTCGGCGCATGTATGCAGAATGCAGAAGCAGTGCACATGCGCATACGTATGCATGTGCGCTGAAGAGCGAGCCTGCGCAATGCATTATGGGGTTGATCCACTCATCTAGTGAACATCGGATGCTCCCTACAATCCCCAATGCATTAGGGTGCAAAAATGCTCACTATAGCCTACAGTACATTCGGACACTAATACAAAATGGCGGAACCCCAAAGTAGTGCACTATATGGGGCATAGGGAATGAATTCGGATGCAGCCTTGGTCTTGTCTGTGGCATTTTTTTATTTTTACACACCATTGAAATGTTTTGTTTTGATCATAAGACCCAATTACTGAATGTCAATAAGTCTCCAGGTTTTCTTCAGAATATGTATGACACTTTACTGTATGGCATATTGGGAGTCCACTAGCAGTAGTGGTTCTCAAATGTTTTATTTGCAAATATACCCCCTTAACTCTGAGTGTGTTCCATTTGAACAATAAGACCTGTTATGGTCATTCAGGGCTATCTTAAAATGGAATTTTGCCAAAAATGTCCAGCCAGCATGGCGATGTGCCATGCGTCACACCTAATGTTTCCCTGGGACAAAATGCAGGCCACAAAATGGTGTTATTATTCTGGGAAGAGATGGGACAGTGAGACAAGAAAGTCACTGGTGGAGGAACTTTCAGCTGTCCTCCCACTGTGAGGCAGTGACATTAAGACTCCTCACGGTGGGCACTGACGGCTCTGCAGCTTGATAGAGAGGAAGAGAGAGAGAGAGAGAGAGAGAGAGAGAGAGAGAGAGAGAGAGAGAGAGAGAGAGAGAGAGAGAGAGAGAGAGAGAGAGGGTGTGCGTGTGTGAGTGACAGGCCACCCCAGAACCTTGCTCCGAGGGGTACCCGTCACTCAGTGCTGCTCAGTAAAGGGCTGTCCCTCTCTCTCTCTCTCTCTCTCTCTCTCTCTCTCTCTCTCTCTCACACACACACACACACACACACACACACACACACACACACACACACACACACACACACACACACACACACACACACACACACACACACACACACACACACACACACACACACACACACACACACACACACACACACACAGCTGGCTCACAGGTTTTCTTTTTTTATTATGCAAACGGGGGTAGTTTGAAAGAGAGAGGAGAGGAAGTGAAAGAGTGCATGGGGGAAAGAGAACGTGCAGGCTTCCTTCCAGGCAGATAAGACAAACAGTGTTGGACACGCTCTTGATCAATGGGGGTTTAGTCAAATGTGAGAGGAGGGGGGGAGTAAAGACCATGGCGAGGGGGGGGGATGCATTGCACATGAGATTGAGATAAGTTCGGATGGAAGAGAGAGTGAGGGAAGGAAGGAGATCCTTAGATAAACAGTGGACAAGGGTGGAGTTGGAGGCGAAGAGAGAGAGAGAGAGAGAGAGAGAGAGAGAGAGAGAGAGAGAGAGAGAGAGAGAGAGAGAGCGATAGAGGGTGATTTGTATGCTGGGGAATAGCATCACATCCCTCAGTTACTCTGTCAGAGCCACACACCGACAATAACAACTACGGTATTCTCCCACATGAAGCAAACCGCTGTCGCAGAACAACAACAACAATGACAACAAATAAACCTCACAGTGGATGTGTTCAGCCATGAAATACTAATGAAAAGTTCTTCACACAGAAACAGAAAAAGAGCTACATGGGGATGTGGAGAGAGAGAGATAGGTGTGCATTACTGCTTTGGCATTTTCTGTAGTGAAGTGAGAACAGGGTTGACCTAGTTAGGAAAACAATTGAGGCAGGAAACCACGGGTACGCCAGGGAGGTTATAAAAGATATTCGGAGAACCAAAACAGAGTGATAGCAGGTACGCATAAGTCTGTCAAACAGATGCACGAAACAATATTACAGATATCACAATTCATGCATTAGAAATGCATGAAGTATTGTGGGTAGTAGTAGATGCATCATTGTCATGTAATGTCATGTAAAATTATGTAGTTGTAAACTTTATACACATACTAAGTTCCGTTACTGCTCAGTGTGTGGTGGAGGGGACTGAAGGCAGAATGCTAAAGACTATCTATCCACCCACCTTCAACTGCTTATCCGGAGTCTGGTCGCGAGGGCAACAGTTCCATCACAGAGCTCCAGACTTCCCTCTCCAGAGAAACATTAGCAACTTTCTCCCGGGGGATCTCGAGGCGTTCCGACGCCAGTTTGGAGATATAATCCCCCCCCTTCTGGTTCTTGGTCTGCCTGGGGGTCTTCTCCCAGTGGGACGTGCAGCGAGGACCTCCCTAGGGAAACGCTCGGGAGGAATCACTGAACCGTATACCCTCTCCACCACGACTTCACCTCGAAATCCTGTCCATGAAAATCACAAACAGGATAGGTGACAATGTGCAGCCATGGCGGAGGCCAACCCCCACCGGAAACTAATCCGACTTACTGCCCAGCACACGGACACATCTCTCCCTTTGGGTAATAATTCAGTAATCAGTAATAATTGAAACACTGGCCTAAGTGTTTTCAGGTTACAAAAACCAAACCAGAACCAAACTCAGCACAACCCGGCCAAAAACCATTAATGTGCAGCATTAATTCACTGCTTGGTACTTTAAATGTGAGCAGTCATTTGAGTAAGGTACAAGCAAATGCACATATTTGGCAACAAAACATATAGAGAGCTATGATAAAGTAACCTTGAGAAAAGGACAGATGGAACCTGTCCTTGTGTTAGTGACAGCATGTGTGACTATATCTCCCTTTGTGCTGCTTGTGTTTGCCTGATGCTGACAATGAGCGACAGCCCAACTCCAGAGAATAAAGCCTGATTTATGCTTCGGCGGAAAAGTGTTGTGCAACACTTAAACTGTTGTTTTTTTCAGTTGAAAACATTATTTTTGCCAAGCATGACACTTTGCTGGCAAGGCATAAACAAGGCTTGTGCCCATATGATGTGATAAGTTTGGATGAAGTCATCTATCACCAGTTTCCACCTCTGCTGTGCCAGTCAGTCAAGCAGAAGATGCTGGGGCTGCTGCTACTTGCACTGCATGGTCGAGTACATACAGTGTGTGACCCTTGGTTTCAGTCATAATAATAATTGTAATAACTAGAAAAGATGTCATTTGCAGATCTCCGCCAGCATGGGTTTACTATATCCAGGGTTGTGACAGTCGTGGGGTGCAGCCTTCTAAAGTGAGGAAGCTGCAGGGGAATAGAGCAGAGGTTGCGTTTGGCGTCCCAACACGCAGAATATAGTTAATGGACGCATTAAACCAACGACTGTACTCAGCATACATACAGTAATAACCAGTAAGACGCCTGAGGGCGAGAAGCGACCTCACCTTAAAGGGCGAGAGTGAGGGCAACCAAACAACTGACTGACTGACTGACGGGAAATGCACGAAGGAGCGAGCGGAACAGGATTTAGCCTACTCGAACACTAAAAGACTCCATCAGGGAGAGAAAGCCCATTTTTGCTCGACAGGATGGTAATAGATCTGGACACATGTTTGTAAAGTGTTTAAAACCATACAGACTAATAAAGCGACGGGACCAGATGGAATGCAATGCATGCTTTCTTGCTAAAACATGTGCTGAGGAATTAGCCCCAGCCTGGCACAGGCTTTTCCAGCTTTCGTTAGATTCACATACAGTGCCAGAGCTCTGGAGAAAGTCGGCGATAGTCCCAATCCCGAAAAAAGCATGTCCACTTGAGAATAACGATTATAGGCCTTAACATCAAATGTAGTAAAATCACTGGAGAGGATTCTGACAGAGGAACTCCGAAAGGAGGTAGAACCTCGACTAGACCAGTATCAATTTGCATATTATAAAAAATGCAGTACATGCGATGCAATCTCTACAGTAGCTCATCTCACTTTGAAACACCTGAGATGTGTAGATGTGAACCCTTTTATAATAAAATGGTACTTTTCCTTTCTCGCTAGGAGACCACAGAGGGTGAGATTTAACTCTGTAACTTTGTAGTACAGGGGTGCCCCAAGGAACAGTCAGTTCCTCCTTTCTGTTTACTTTGTATACGGACGACTGTGTCAGCTCACATCCAAATTAATTTGTTATCAAGTTTGCAGATGACACCGTGATACTTAGTCTGCTCAAGAGCGATAATAACATCCTCAGCCATACATCTGGAGTAGACAAGTTTATAGAATGGCGCGATCTACTGAAAATAAATGTAAACAAAACAGAGGAGGTCATAGTAGACCCCAGGTTCATAGGAGACCACGGGTGCATGTGTTTGGTCCGACGAGTCATTGGTCCGAAACACGACAACCCACCTCAAACACTAACCTAACCATAACCGCAAGCACGGGAGCAGGCGCTAGTCCGAGGTGCGGGCACATGTCGAACCAATGCTCCGTCGGACCATAGTATGCCTCCTGGAGACCACAGTATGATAATGCTGTTCACGACCATAACATCAAACAGGTCTCCTCCTATAAGTACCTGGGAGTACAGATCGGTGAGGACCTGAGCTGGCACACGTTACAACCCTATGTTAAAATATACACCAGCGTCTAGTCTACACTTTCTTCGAAGACTTAGGCTTTTCCGAGTCAGTGTAAATATTATGTTGACCTTTTACAGGGCTAGTATAGAATCTATCTTGAGATAAGGTATGTCCAGCTGGTATGGCAACCTACTGTAACTGTTAAATACAAATCTCAAATTGCTAGGCTAGCAAATATGGCTGGAAAGATCATGGGGATGTCCACCCCCCCCGATCACTCCCCAGGCCATTTTTGAACAAGCAGTAATAAGACAAGCGCGGAATATTGTATCTCACCCCTTGCATGTATTGAACCGAGAGTCTGAGCTACTGCCATCTGGCAGGAGATATAGGACTCCACGTGTGAGTATAATAGATTTAAGCACTCATTTGTTCCTCTGTCAATCAAAATGCCAGAGATTGCTAAATGGCAGCAACCTTAACTGACTAGATGCACTTTATTGACTGTCACTAGTTGCACTTTATCAAGGGAATGTGTGCAATATCTCAGTTTTTTATGTTGATGTGTTTCATGGTGTTTTTCTTTTCTTTCTGTAATGAATATTATGTATGCAGCTGTGACTCTGTCTCCAAGACAAATTTATCCTAAGGGAGTCGAATAAAGACAACCTTGAACCTTGAAATGCGACCTGTGGTCGCAAATAATAATAATATAATAATAATGAAGGAATAAAAAAGATTGGTTCTTGATGCAATAGACTTTATTCTTGAAAATCAATGCATAGCAAAAATGTAGGCCTACAATTGATAAATAAGCCTAGATAGCTCCAATAATCATCTATATATTTTGTGGTTAAATGGTTAAAAGTACTATAATTAATTAAATTCATAATTTTAGTATATCATTCTGTGTTCATAACACAGTAAATGACACAATTGAGAAAATGATAAATCCTGTCAATTCAAAACATGTTGAGGAGATTTGTTTTGTTTTTCCTCAACACTCTTTGTGATGATTGTGTTGTTCATGCACAACAACTACATACATAGTCGTCATGGTTGGTCTGTACTCAGAACTTCACATTTGGTGAGGTTCACCTTTCCTTTCACCTCGATCCACCTCGTCGATGAGATCAAATTCAAAGAAGCGGTAGTTGTAGGTAAAGACCTCAACATCGTTGAACATAATGCTCTACTTTGTAGGTTCGGCGTTGATCTTCATCTAGAAAACACACATGTTGGTATGAGCATTCACAACATCACAGGGACTGAAAACCAGCATTGTCTCTTCTCTACTCTCTACGGCAAGCAACACATTGATTATCTTTGCACTTCAATCAATTGTTATAGGAAATCTGTGCTGCCATATTGGTGTTGGGAGAAATTAAGTGTGTGCTGCCATATTGGTGTTGGGAAGAATCTACCGTCAAGGCTTTCTGACAGAAAAGGGGGCTGCTTTCCTTAGGGCTGCCTATCTTTTCTTTAGAACGCCCTTTCTGTCAGAAAAGAAGGTTCAAATACCATGCAAAAACAGGTCAGAAAAACAACAAGTCATGGGTTTGAATTTCACTACAGGTATGCAATTTATTTACGCTTTCTGACAGAAAAGCTCTTTCTGACATGAAGCCTCTTTCTGACAGAGAGTAGTTTCTTATGTTAAGGTTATGTTTAGGCATAGCTCGCAGTGTGTTAGCAGTTAGATGTCACACATACAGCCCTTTCCTGGTAACATTGTGATGGTGCCTGCACCAGAAATAGCCGATATACAAGCTCACTATACGCGTTGTATCTGATAAACGATTTACAGAGAAATTTCACATGCAGCTGAGTATTATTTTACCATGAGTGTCTACATTTACTATAGGTAACAGTTGAGTATGCTTTGTCACAGGCTGGGGTTAGCGCCCCAGCCTGTGTCCACCGTGAGGAGGAAACCCAACAAACCCTCGGTGAGGCCTTTAGGAGGGCCATTCAAGCCGCAAGCGGAGCCTGCAGCAGCCCCATTGCTCAGGTGGAGCCTGCGGAACCACTGCGGCAAGAATCCACCACTGAATGGGTGAATGTAATGCACAATCTATGTAAAGCGCCTTGGATAAAAGCGCTATATAAATGCACCATTTACCATTTTACCATTTGCATGACCATACAGTATATGGTCATGCCTGGGAGTGACTGACTGACGGGAAATGTATAGTATTTTTTATTTTGTGGTAAAACAATAATCCACAGACACGATCATTTTTGCATGACCGCATCCGACCTCATTCTACGTTATAAAAAACTACAATCCACGTAGGAATCGTTGTAGAACCACAATAGTAGTTTGATCATAACAACACAGGGTGCCGCCATCTTGCTCAGCGAGACAGGCAGCACTGAGCACTCACAGCTCTCAGAGACCAGAGCTGTTTAGAGAGAGAGAGTGCCGACAACAGAGCAGTCAGTGACTTATGCAGCCCCATGAATGAACAGTGAACCGAGTTGTCACGACTCTCTCATCTAAACGGCGCTGCCTCCGACACACCAAAGATGTAGGGGAACATTTTGAGTATGACAAGCAGACCTGATTGAATGGGAAACACACATCGTGAAACACACGCCGATATTGTTGTATATTGCTGTTGCGTGCATTGTGGTGCCACCACACATTCAAAAGCCCCCCCAAAAAGTGCCAAAGCCAACTGCAGGGCAGCAGAAAATATTAGCAACAGTATTTTCTAAACCTAAATCTAAACCCAAGTCAAATGCTACCACATTATAACCATAAAAACACCACCATGAGGCTGATTTGAAAAATGTGGGGTGGAGGTATTTCCTTGGCCTGCTGGGACTGTGCATGCAAAGTTGTTTCTGTTTTGCTAATTTACGTCATTACAAACCAAGTCAGATTTCCTTGTTATAAAATTTACACTAAGAAGATCTGCCATAGCCTACACAGAATGCAGACAGAGACAGATGCAGTATTGCAACACCTGTAGCTTATCTTTATATCCAAATACAAGCTGACCGATTGGCTAAGAATGTAGGTGTTTTTTGCTTTAGAGTGATTGGATTTTTATTTTAATATGCATTACTATTGTGATGTTTTGCACATTTGAAAGACATACTTAACCCCATTTGAAATAGAAAGGCATTAAATATGTCTCAAATGACTGCCAGTTCACACCAGCAAAGCAAAGTGAAATTTGTGATCATTGTAATCACAAAATGTGCTTTTTCACAGTCATCAGAACACAACAGCACTGTCCTAGACAGGAACGCACAGTGCAAGTGCACAACACAGAAACTCACTTTTTTTGTTTGCATTTTTGCATCTTTTTGTGGGCGAGGGAGGGCCCATGCAGAGCAGCAGTTTGAAATGGGTCTAAATATCATCTAAATCCACCCTTGGGTGATATGCAAATGACAGACAATCATTTCAGACTTTGCTTTCGCCACACTACCTTCCTCAGAATGGGCTGTTTCTTTGTTCTATCTAAGGAGATAAGCAGAATCCTAATGCATGCAAATGGGGAATGTGTGTGTGTGTGTGTGTGTGTGCATGACTTCACCTGGGGAGAAGCTGCTTTATACCACATCCACTCAACACTGGGAGCACAAACGAGCGCACGTGCGCGAGCGCACGCACACACACACACACACACACACACACACACACACACACACACACACACACACACACACACACACACACACACACACACACACACACACACACACACACACACACACACACACACACACACACACACACACACACACACACACACACACACACACACACACACACACACACACACAAAATTATTTTGATGATGGAGCTGGCTGACAAAGATGGCAGAGGACCAGCCAGCATCACTCTGCTCCGTCTGAATAATGCCAGAAACCACTTGCTCTTAATTACTGCATGCTCAAAGAAGCTGTGTGTGTGTGCATGCGTGCGTGCGTGCGTGCGTGCGTGAGCATGTGTCTGCATGTCTACGCGTGCTGCGTGCGTGCGTGCGTGCGGGTGGGTGGGTTGCACTTGTCAGCAGCACTATGATGAATGCAAAATACGCAATAGCGGCTTGGGCGTATGTGTGCGCTAGCGGCTGGTTGTTGAGTGTGAGCTGTGTTAGAAAGCATGAGCTCTTAATTACGGTCATGTTAACAAGCACGCTGCCCCTGCTGGTGAGTGAATCGTCCCCGGACACTCATTTTCTCTCAGGAAGCCAAACGCAAATATGTGTCTGCTCGTGTACTGTGACACTGTTGTCATTAGTCACATTTATTCAGCGTGACACCGAAACCCCTGTTACATCAGCTGTTACGGCCCTCAGACCCAGGGGTAATGAGTAATTCCACTAATGATGACAGAGAGATACTGACACAGTTAAGCTAATGTGTCCAACACCTTGAATGCAAACTAAGCTAGCTGGCATTTTCAATGTGTTGCTCTATTACCTCGACTGGAGAAAGAATGTGTGTATGTGTGTATGTATGCATGTCGTCGCTGTTTTGGGCAGAAACCGTGTATCTCTATCTCATGTATCTCGTTATTTTTTAGAAATCTTGAAAAAACCTATAATGACATGCCCATGTTTTAGGACGCCCAACAGCGAAGATATACAGTCACGCTCATGCACAGCTATTCGTTTTTGAGCTGAACTTTATTTCCTAGCCAAAGTGCTGCTATAATCTGAGAACAGTGACACTGGAATCAAAGGGCAGCAAGCCAATCTAGAGGTGTACATAGCTGAGCCATATCAGCACCCTCTGGTGGTCAAATGTACATGCAGACTGTACAGAAATGTACATACAGTCACAAATACAAATACACAGGCACTTTCATTACAATAATGTTCAATTTGCAGCTCAACTAATCAAAGCCATTTCTGCACCAGGGAATCCTGATTTGTATGTGAATGAACAGTTTGTATAATATTTGATAGAGTAGACATTTAGAGGTACAGAGGTAGGCCATTAATGTTATTTGTGACGCTTAAAAGTTAATTTGTGCAGTACTTTTATTTTTAAAATGAATTATGAACTCGGTTCACTCTGTATGTAGCTGTAACTTGTAAGTATTCATGACTTTTTTGCATGCTTTAGTTTAAAGTTGCCAATGAATCTCAACTTCCCTCCATATACTTATTTTATATATGATCAGCACTTTCTTTTGGCCAAATCTAAAGGAGGCCAGTACAGCTTGTGATTAATTACAAATTAAACATCTCTAGATTTATTTTTTCCTCAAGTTAAACTTGCCTAGCTTGGCTAAAGTGACTGTACCCAAAGTCTGAATGTCTCTTTTGATCTTCTCTGCGTATTACTGTGTGTAGATAATGAAGGGGCTGAGCCTTCTGGGTTCTACTCTATTTGGATATCATCTTGAATCTATAAATCATGATCTCGCTTAATACAGCCACAGTGCTCACTAATGCTGTGCATTGTCTGTGCAGTCGGTGTTAGCCAGATAAAACTGTGCCTGCTTCAAGTCAAGTGTGGTACCCTAGCTATCTGCAAACATAATCTGCCTTGTGGGAGCCCTCAAAGTCAAAGAAATAAATATGCCTGCTATAGAGAAGCAAATAATAGATAAGAATAATTCCCATTACTCACTCATTAATGTCACTTTATTGATAGATGTGCTGTGGGTGCCAATAAGCGCTGTGTGCACTTGCGCTTTGGACATGATATCCAATACACTCCTCCACAATAAATAAACAAAAATAAAGATAAAGTATTTCCGTGGACACAGCCCTAAAATCAATCTTGGGGTTTCCCATAACCAATCATTTGCCCCAATTAGATATCAACATTGTTTACCCACGGATATAAAGCTATGGAAATAGCTTTGGTGATACAATGTTCTAGTTGACACATCATCTTGTACCCTTAAATATAAACCTTTGACACAGGGACCACCATCCTGACTCATTTAAGTATTTTCCCTGGACCAAACGTGACACCAATGAAAGAAAGAAAGAAAGAAAGAAAGAAAGAAAGAAAGAAAGAATAAAAACAAAGTTCCTACCTTGAGCCGTCTTCTACTTGATTGTGTAAGTGATGCCATGGTCAAACTTTGGAACCCATGGATAGTTCATGATGAGCCATCCAGCAGCGTCTCCAATGCAGTCATTTCCATCCTCCATA
This sequence comes from Electrona antarctica, assembly GCF_951216825.1. Classification (NCBI taxonomy): domain Eukaryota; kingdom Metazoa; phylum Chordata; class Actinopteri; order Myctophiformes; family Myctophidae; genus Electrona; species Electrona antarctica. The sequence continues at coordinate 38,828,005 of NC_136810.1, forward strand.
CATCTGGCTAGCTGGCCAGTACTTTGCTCCCATACCAGTATCAATGACACGGACCAGCCTCATTCTCCTGCCATCTTCTCACTCAGCCTTGAATGTTTAGCATTCTGGTGTAGTGCAGTGGTCAGGGATTTAGGTCCAGCATTCACAGCATGTCACAGGAGAATGGACTCAGGGCTGAGAAGAAGCTGAGCTTGGGGGTCTGGGGTCATCACCTTCTGTGGAGCAGGTTGAGAGAGACACCATAAGGTTTGAGTATAAGTAAGTACTGTGAAAGAAAGAAAGAAAGAAAGAAAGAAAGAAAGGCTGACCAAGACTAAGAGCCACATACTGTACACTAGTACCCTGTCACAACTCACTAGCAACAGCAGACAAACATACACAGCCTGTATACATCCTTACGCTTACAACATATACAGTACAGCATAGGCTAGTAGTATGTACATATAGTACATTTAGCCTATATTATATCCTGTCACAACACAGCCTAGTATACGTAGGTGTAAATAAATACGTAATGTTAGTTTTATATCGGATAAATAATACCTTTTAAAAAGGAAGCTGTGGGAACTGGACATGACTGCATGGACTAGCGCATGCCTTGAAATAAATTGATAGAAATCTAGACGTGATTCAGGTTGTAACTCTTGGTTCAATATTAGCTGCAATTTGCAACTCTAGATTTTTTTTTAAATGGGATGAATCTAGAGTTGCAATACCCTCCATTGACTCCCCACTCATCCAAATTGCTTTTGCGATCTGCTTGTATTAAACGACGTTAAACTCACAACATTGCAGCTGTAGGGAAAGCTTGAATTGTCCCCTTTCAATCTGCAAAGCGTTTGTTTCATAAAAATACACCGTAGACATGGATTCATGGACATGGACTCGAGTCGTTTTTATTAACGGGTCGCGCTGATGCATCCTGCATTATGTGCAAATTCGAAACAGGTGGTACGCAGGGCCGTTAAGTGACTTTGACAAGTGCTTCCAAACTCCAACTCCAACTCCAATCACCTGCACAGAATTTCTTGACAGAAATTAGCTCATAACATGTCTATGGTGGATTTTTATGAAACAAATGCTTTGCAGATTGAAAGAGGATAATTCAAGCTTTCCCTACATCTGAAATGTTGGTGAGTTTAACGTTGTTTAATACAAGCATGATCGCAAAAGCAATTTGGATGAGTGGGGAGTCAATGGAGGGTATTGCAACTCTAGATTCATCCCATTATAAAAATAAATTTGCAAATTGCGGCTATAGTTCAATATCACTTTCAATAAAGTAAAATAATTTGGTAAACAGCTAAGAATGAAATTTCATACAAGGATTTGGTGCTGTGACATCCCAAACAAAACATTGTGTCTGTATATTTATTTTATAAATGTATATAGGACCCAATGCAGGCAGCAGCACACAGCACCTCTTTATTTATTTTGAAATTTCGCTAGAGGATGTCCCTTGAGTTGCAGCAACTCGTTTTCAAGGGGGTCCTCAAGGCACAACATACAACAAGAATAATGCACCACACAAAACAAACAATGAATGATAAAAAATAAGCCTGCTCAGTGCTAGCCTCGGTCCCAGGCTCTCAGTGCTCAGGGAGTGTCTATTAGTCCGGCAGCCGACAGGCTTCTTTTGTTTAAAGTGGGAAATTTGGTAGATAGTCTTTTTTATTGGCCTAAAATATTGTCTATACATACATTCATGAAACCACTTGCTCACCTGCTGTCGGTATTGAGCAATTTGTTTTATAGGGGTTTATATGTGTTTATAATCCTACCATTAACATCCTATATAAGGCAAGATTTTCAAATTGTCATTATGCTTTATATACTGTAGCATGTGACTGTTGTGACATGTGAAACTAGGGGCTTTTCATGATTCTGAATCCATTCCAAGCTGTAGTTTTGCACAAAAACACTCTTTGGGCTAAAAACGGCCATAGCCACAAATGTGCCCAAAATGTGCTAACCTCATCACATTTCATCACATTTGTGATGAGCCCAAGGAGTGTTTTTTGTGCAAAACGAATGCTTGGAATGGATTCAGAATCATGAACCCCCTAGTTTGACATGTCATAATGACATTTTGACATTTTTGCCTTATATAGGATGTTAATGGTAAAAATAAAAAATAAATTGCTCAATACCGACAGCCGGTTAGTAAGTGGATTCATGAATGTATGTATAGACAATATTTTAGGCCAATAAAAAAGACTATATACCAAATTTCCCACCCCACAAGCCCGGCTGCCGGACTATACCAATTCACTGCAGTATAGAGCGTTGCAGTCCCGCCCCCTTTCAGAACGACGAGTGGCCCAGGAAATAATTCCCCATTAATTTTCCCCATAAGCTTTCAAAAAGTATTTATTTACTCCACGGACAAAGCCAACTCGAGTTGTGACAAATCATGACAATAAACACAATGTTTTGAGCCGATCAAATAATTAGTAAGAAGAAAAACAAAACAAAAAGTGCTGTACCCTGCCTTTATTTTCTTCTTTCTAATATTTGATCGGCCCAAAACATTGTGTTCATTGTTATGATTTGTCACAACTCGAGTTGGCTTTGTCCGCGGGGTAAACGTATTTAAATAAATACTTTTTGAAAAGCCTATATGGGGAAAATGAATGCGGAATGATTTCCTGGGCCACTGAAACAAAATAACCAAAATTGCATTTTTTCATCTCAGAAATATAGCCAAGATACGACCCTTCCTATCACAACCAGATGCCTTTGTCACTAGCCGCCTAGATTACGGCAACGCTCTATTCACAGGATTACCAAAAATGGCCATAGACAGATTACAACTCTTACAAAACTCTGCTGCTAGATTACTACATATAAAACAAAGAAAAGAAAACACATCACACCAGTCTTGCACACCCTCCACTGGTTTCCAGTCTCCCAGAGAATAGATTTCAAGGTACTACTCAGTTTACAAAGCACTCAACAGCCAAGGCCCTGCATACATAACAGACTTATACCATCGCACTCCATCCAGAACACTAAGACACAGCAGGTTTACTAGACACAAAAGGAAAAAAGAAACCACGAAAGAAAATAGGAGAGGCTGCATTCTCTTTTTATGCACCAAAATAAATACAATTCATCAGGAAATCAGAGAGGCCAACTCCACCAACATTTTCAAACAAAAACTAAAAACATACCTTTAGATTGGCCTTCGATCTACCTTAGCACTTTATTGAGGCTTCCCCAGTATTTATTTTATTATTATTTTTCAACAAATATCTTATGCCTATTTTGTCCTATCTGTGATTTTATGCATATTCATTGTCTTAATTGTATTGTGTCTGATATGTTAACCTATGACCTAACTGTAAAGCACTTGATGTATGTCCTGCCTGTGAAGCAACTGCAACCCTGTATGAAAGGTGCTATATAAATAAAGTTTATTATTATGTATTATTATTATTATCGATGACGTCACTGGTGGACGGGTTTCTGAACTGAACAGTTAACTGAGCAGGTTAAAGCTGAAACAAAATGGACCCATGCATAAGGGTAAGGGTTTCATGTTACGCTCTCAAGAAAGAGTTAAAGATCTATAACATTTGGTGTGTGTGTGTGTGTGTGTGTGTGTGTGTGTGTGTGTGTGTGTGTGTGTGTGTGTGTGAGAGAGAGAGAGATAGAACTACAGCAGCTGGCAGCTTGCTGTTGACAGAGAGACGAATGATTAAAATGCATATGGCTTTAAATCATTTCATTATCACATTCCCACTCTGAGGCTGCTCTGTGGTGAATGAGAAAGAGGAGTTGCATTATAGGAGTGGTGCCAAACCTCAATTGCAGCCGCCTCATATAGCTCATTCCCTCGATTGACATCATCTCATGCCAACCTTCATCACTCGGAGAGCTCCTGTATTGGCTGGGTTGTCTTTGCATGTGCGTTTGTGTCCTGTTGCTTCCTGCTTTCTTACAGTGCAGTCGCTTCACTGCTTAATCTTGCCTATATGTATACATCCTTATGATATTCTCATTTAATTTGTTCTTTGATAAACTATGAGCTGCTCATTCGTAGACTGATGCCTGTCACAGCCCATGTGAGCTGTGACATGATATTGACCATGATACTTACCATGATACGATACTGTGAGGGACCGAGCAGTCAAAGCTTAAGACACAGGTTTTCAAACTCAAAGTTTGTTTTAATATCAAAAGTAACAAATAATTAACAAAAGTTTCAACAACTGAAGTGGTAGGGCCCTTGAGGTCAACATAACATAACTTAAATGAAAATAACTTAAATGAAAATACTTGAACCAAACAGGAAATGAACTCAACCAACAGACCTGTTCAAATGACACATGAGGGAGACTTATATAGTGGTGGACCAAACCAATAAATACACAAAGGGGTGGACAGCAATTAGAGCCAACTGGAATCCCTAAACAATTCCCAATTCCCCCTTCTCAATCAAGTATGTTGGTATGGTCCTCTGCATCACAGCTGACTCCACCCCTGCCCCATATGTTGCCATTTCAGGAACTAAATAAAGAACAGAACATTAGTACACAACAGTGCATATTGTCACCAAGCCATTTTCAAATACTGATTGTGTTTTATGCATTATAATATAATATAATCATTGCAAATGTCAATACTAGAGGTTAGAGTAGAATGCACATGTGAGTGTGGGTTAGAGGAGTCTCATCTCACTGTGGGGCTGGGAACCCAGCCCTCACAGATACTGACCATGATACTGATCACGATACTGACATGATACAGCCCATGATACTAACATGATACTGACCATGATACTAACATGATACTGACCATGATACTGATCACGATACTGACATGATACAGCCCTTGATACTAACATGATACTGACCATGATACTAACATGATACTGACCATGATACTAACATGATACTGACCATGATACTAACATGATACTGACCATGATACTAACATGATACTGACATGATACAGCCCATGATACTAACATGATACTGACCATGATACTAACATGATACTGACCATGATACTGATCACGATACTGACATGATACAGCCCATGATACTAACATGATACTGACCATGATACTAACATGATACTGACCATGATACTAACATGATACTGACATGATACAGCCCATGATACTAACATGATACTGACCATGATACTAACATGATACTGACCATGATACTAACATGATACTGACCATGATACTGATCACGATACTGACATGATACTGTGGAGATATGCATAGGAACCTATGTGTGCAGGTACGGGGAACACATTAGGTGACGCACCCAGCCATACTGGTGTTACATTAATAAGAGTTGTCAATAAAGCCACACATAAGGATACACGCCAGTCTCGTCTAGATTATTATACAGAGTTGATACAGCCTGTTACATGGTGTCAGAAGTCCCGAGTACAAGGCCCTCATGGCTTACAGAGCCACACCTTTGGCACAAGGAGCATCTCCTGCACAACTGCTGATGGGTCGAAATATCAGAACGCCACTGCCCGTCAGTCAGGAGAAGTTGGAGCCAAGGTGGCCTGACCTACAGGCTTTCAAAGAGAAGGATCAGGAAATGAAGGAGAAACAAGCATCCTGGTTCAACAAAAGACACCGCACACAGCAGAGACAAGAGCTCAGACCAGGACAAAGAGTCTGGGTGAAGAACACCGAGCAGCCTGGAATCATCACAGGTCCAGCCCAGACACCAAGGTCCTACAACATCGAGCTGCCCTCAGGAAGTCTTCGCAGAAACCGATCCCACATCAGGGTCATTCCAGAGACTCCTACTCCTACAGTTACTAGATCAGGGCGCATGATTAAAAGACCAGTCAGAATGGACTTATAATAACTTGTCTTAGAATAGAGCTGTTGATAAACAGGGCAGAATAATCCCTGCACAGCTTCGGGGACTCAGGCAGTCTACCCTGACCCTCTAGATAGGAAAAGTGAATTTAAGTTCATTAATATATTTGCATTGGTTAAAAGAAAAGATACACTACAAGTAATTCATTTAAAAAGTTAGAATGTGTGTTATGCTTAGTAATTCTTTAATAGTAGATTTCATACTGTATACGCTTGAGTTGAAGTAAAAGAAAATAATTGTGTGTAATTACAGTAAAAGAAATTAACAGTTGTTTGTTTAAAAAGAAATGTTGGTAATCGACTAAAAGAGGGAGATGTGGAGATATGCATAGGAACCTATGTGTGCAGGTACGGGGAACACATTAGGTGACGCACCCAGCCATACTGGTGTTACATTAATAAGAGTTGTCAATAAAGCCACACATAAGGATACACGCCAGTCTCGTCTAGATTATTATACAGAGTTGATACAGCCTGTTACAGATACAGCCCATGATACTAACATGATACTGACCATGATACTAACATGATACTGACCATGATACTAACATGATACTGACCATGATACTGACCATGATACTAACATGATACTGACATGATACAGCCCATGATACTGACCATGATACTGACATGATGCTGACTAGGGATGTCCCGATACCCTTTTTTCGTTTCCGATCCGATTCCGATCCAACAATTTATGTGTTAGCCGATACCGATACCGATACCAGTGCTTTTTTTAAAAAAGTGTAAAGTACATGTACTCATGTTGGTTGCGTTATCACGTAGAATAACGTGAAGTTTAGCCCTGGTGATGTTCCACTTTGCATGCAAGCACACACACACACACACACACACACACACACACACACACACACACACACACACACACACACACACACACACACACACACACACACACACACACACACACACACACACACACACTATGCATATTATATATATGCTTATTATATTTTAATAATCTTCTCTTTATTTTAACCAACCAAGGCATCCCTTTGCACTACATTTTACTAGGGCCTTATACAGTACATACCTTGACAGAGGGAACTGTTAATTGTGTACCGTCACTTTAAATGCGTAATGTATACATCATCGTACGTTGGTGTCACGCACCAAAAATAGCCAGTCTACAAGCTCACACCGCGTCTGGTTGCACTGCGTTGTGAGCTTGTAGCTCTGCCTTTTCAGCAACGATAGATTGAGAAGTTGCATGCACTGATGCACATTGGAATACGTCACGTATATTATGTGAGACTATTCAATCGATCTGCGGGAGATATTATAACTACGCTTCCTCCCCGCAAATATATAGGCTAGCAGGATATACAGGCTAGCAGCTGACGGCTCCCGTGTTGTTTCGACTCGGTGCAGACATGATGCAAAGGTATCGCATTTGGGTTTAATACAATGCATTATTGACAGATGCATTAAAATGTAACCAAACTTTTCCACCCGTTCCACCCACGGCGCAAGTTACCACCGTGGCCCAGTCAGTTTAGAGTTTATTTGTCCAGTCTAACTTCGAAGAGAGGGGGAGAAAGAAAAACAACAAAAGATAGTCTACTTGGCAGCCCTTGAGCATGCAAATTTATGTTAGTCGCAAACTACAGCAAGTCGCCTTTGTTTTAAATTGTCCCCCATTCGCACGTCGCCAAACCGTTCACACCTACGGCTGGAGATGCACGTTTTCAATACCGGCGGCCCCGTCTCACCGTGCTGCGCGCATTACGTGATTAAATAAAATATGGTATCGGATTGGTGCGGGGCGTACTTGCCGATTCCGATATGACCAAATAAGGGCATATCGGAGGGCATTCCGATACAAGTATCGGTATCGGGACATGCCTAATGCTGACCATGATGCTGACCAGTGACCATGATACTGACATGATACTGGAAGAGAAAGAACATCCGCACACTACTTTCTAAAGCTCCATGAGACTTACTTTGTGTTAGTTAGTTAGTTTCATGTATTGTCCACGTGTGGAAATTTGTCTTCAGTCTCAAACAACAGTAAAAACAAACAGCAACAACAACAGCAACAACACTTACACAATTATCTTCATGGCAAAAATGCAGGACAACAGTGACAAATACATTAAAAACAAATTGAGGAGGATTATTAGGCCATATTTGCCTGATGAAGGCCTATTGTAGATAGCCAGAATATTGTTTTATTTTATTACTTGGTTCTTGACTTTTACCTCTCCTGTCATTTTACTGCTGTTGCTGCTATGACTGCACTTGAATTTCCCTCCGGTTATCAGTAAAGGTTTGGTTTATCTTATCTTATCTTAAAGGGACATTTCACCACTGGAGGAAACTGCAGTCACTCAATGTTAATAGTATTTGTAGTAGATAACAGTAGCACAATTAGAAATGTGCACCCTATGGCCAGAAAAATAATGAAGTCTGTGTGTTTGACTAGGGTTTGACAGGATTGCTGAATTCATATACAATGACCATAATGCTTTGGTGCACTACCCCTCGTTGTGGAGAGGGGGGAGGCTGGTGTATATAGTATGCGGCTGAGCATAGACATGGTAACGCCCCGCCTGCATCTGATTGGCCTACCGACACGGCCCGTCCACTGAGGTGGATATAGCTACTGTATGATCTCTGCTGCGAGGTGGTGGCTTGTAGAAGAGGCAAACTAATATTGTTTATGCCGTTTGCTTTGATGGAATAATTGATTGAACATGTACGCCGTAATATGATTTGATTTGGGTGTGTGTCTAAATAAAGTGTTTGTGTTGATTATTGTGTAATTTATTTGTATGTGTAAACGTGAAACATTATTGTACTGTAAAAAGGTCTCTTTTCCCAAACAATACACGATAATCAACACTAACACTTTATTTAGAAGTACACACCCAAATCAAATCATAGTACATCGTACCAAGCTACATGCCAAGCTGTCATTCTCTTGTATTATTTTCCCACCACGGAGTAACCTCGCATCTCGGATGACAGTCGAGACGGGCAGTGTCGGTATACAGGCCAATCAGAGGCAGGCGGGGCATTACCATGTCTATGCTCAGCCGCACACTATATACGCGGGAGGCTGTGTGGAGGTGTGACATCCTTCCAGGAAGGAAGTGAGACCATTTTCATGACAAATTTTGGTCATGAACATGGCGCCATTACTAAAATATCTATAAACACATATTACACACATAAAAACCCCAGGAAAGTGTTTCTTGTGTCCATTAAAACTTGTTGCAAAAGGGGTGAAGTGGCCCTTCAATATGAGTTTTAATGAGGATTCCCATCAAAACATTAAAAAAAATGTTCCCATGTCTCACCAATCACATTCCATTCCGATACTGTAACATGATGCATTCAAATGTGCGTTACATAAAGTTCAGCTTTCGTCTGTTTCTCTGAGCTTTGGTATATGGATTTATTTGTGGGAAATATACCACACAGCACTTTGAAGCCCTCTGCCTCGAGGCTTAAACCTACATTGATATGGAAAAAATATGGACTGGAAAAAAAGCACTCCTTCATTAAACTGTGTGTGTGTGTGTGTGTGTGTGTGTGTGTGTGTGTGTGTGTGTGTGTGTGTGTGTGTGTGAGTGTGTGTGTGTGTGTGTGTGTGTGTGTGTGTGTGTGTGTGTGTGTGTGTGTGTGTGTGTGTGTGTGTTAGGCTGCTCAACAGTGACACTTGGTGGTCAACCAATGCTATTACCGTATACTGATTTGGACATAACATGGGGACGTACATGGAGATATACAGACTGTAGGTGCGGTTCCATTAAGCCTTTGCGAAAAAAGGAAGCGTATGTTCATTAAGTCGAAAAAGGAAAAGCGAATTGTCGGTGTTTCCATTAAACTGATAAAATGCGCATATGAAATAAGTTCATTAAATATGCAGTAGTTGGCACTGTTTTGCCAGTAAAGTGAGGCTCATGTAAAGTAGTCCTAATCCATGTTCACACCATTGATTTAGGGATTTGATGCGCTTGTGCGTGCTCTCAGTTTAACGGACGGGACCCCATATACTGAGCTGTAATCTGATCCCTGGTCAGCGGCTGACCGACCGTCAGCAAGTCTACAGCAAGCCAGCGGGCATCTGCTGCTTTCACAGTATTGACGACACCTATACAGTCAAAGAACGTACAAAGAACGATTTGTTGTGTAATGCTTGTCTTAATATATTCGGGGCACATGTAGCCTATATGTCGCGGGACTCGATTGGAGCATACTGGTCGTTTATACTGTAAATTGATTGATTGCAGCTGCAAACAGTTGTAAATAACTTAGCCTACACGTTTAGGTTGCTTATCTTATGCAATGAATATATAAGAATAGATGAAGCATATGCATGGATCGAAATCGAATAGCCTGCAGGGACCCAGGCAGCTAGGTTATATAAAAGTTTAGTCTACTACACGGTGTGTGTGTGTGTGTGTGTGTGTGTGTGTGTGTGTGTGTGTGTGTGTGTGTGTGTGTGTGTGTGTGTGTGTGTGTGTGTGTGTGTCTTGCATCCATACAGTAGGCCTAGCGATCCAGATATCAAAATGATCGGAGCGCCCCGATCAACTCGGGAGGATTCAGACTTCATATGGGATCTTTGAACACACTACATTATTATTAATCGGACGGGTCGGGTAGTAGTAAATTGGGACCTTATATGTATCCACAACATCACTCCCTCTCCCTCTAGCCACCCTCCCATGCACCGTTCACTCCACTGCCTCGGGGTTTTTTTTTTTCCCCAACTGTTCAAAAGCGATATAATGCGAGTTCAATGCTTTCTAATTAAAAACCTTTTCCGCAAGTGTTTCCTTCCATAATTGCGCATTTCCCTTTTTTCGAAAAAGCCTAAATCCGCAACCTCCAAGCGAAAAAGTGTTTTTGCGAAAAATGGAGACTTATTCGCACTTTGATGTGTTTCCATCCAGGAGATTTTGCGCAAGAGCCTTAATGCGCAAAAAAACGGCTTCATGGAAACGCACCTACTTGACACACATTGCTGTTCCTTGGTGTGGCTAGCACCACTCAAACAAATCAAGCTTTTTTGCAGTCAACAATAATCACAGTATTCCAATAACCCTCTTAAGATTTTACTTCATAAAGCAACAGCAAGGATACACTGACACCACGGCGCGTAATCAGCGCCTCAAACTGTGACTCCGCCCACCCCCTGGGGAAGTTGTGATTTGCGCTCGTTCACTGCAATGCAATTTGCAGCATTTTCAAAACAATATTGAGCAGAGTAGCGATTATCAAACGTATTTGCAATGCCATACGTTGAAAGATCTGTTGCCCGTGGACAAGGCACGCTACCTCCGCAAGTTAGATAGCATCGTCATAGATGTTTGTCTGTATGTGATTAAGGATTGGACCAAGTTGCATTGGCAGCCAAATTCTTACCCCAGGCTAAAACCGGATGTGACGTTTTTGGGCGTTCCTGTCTAGCTTCGTGTCAGTTTATCCTAAAATGGGAAATGGTGTTGGACAATGGTGTTGTAACAGACTAGGCACACAACACTTGCTATGCATCCCATCATGAATAATGACTTATAATGTATCATAAAGTATCATAATATTTATTAAATACTGGACACTCAGACATTTGTTTTTGCATGTGTCGTTTGTGTATTAATAATTACCATAGTTGTAATACATTATACAATAATGCTATATTGTATTATAATCACTGAAATAATGCACTATATGTTGTGGTCATTTTGTGCTTTAAAGTTTAAGTAATGTAATTACATTCCTGAAGGTGTCGGCAGAAACCTTTAGTGTTGTTTTTGCATAAATTGAATGCCATTATTTACTTTAGTTAAATCAGCCATTGACCACTTATAGTGACTTATACTCACACTATAATGCATTCTTACAATAAAACTATTCCTGGCCAGGTCAGCAATGTGTCGATGTGTGTCTCTGAGCAAGACTCTTAACCCCAAATTGCTCCCCGAGTGCCGGAATGGCAGTGCTCACTGCTCCTAGTGCTCCTACTAGGATGCATGGGTAAAATGCAGGGGACGAATTTCACCTACTGTACAGTATGTGCACATATACATACTGTATAATGTGACAGAAAACACCACAAAGGAGTGGGGACTAGTCCAAAAGAAACAGACTGTGATACTTGACCTTATAAGTCATTATACAATACTTTGTACGTGTTATGACTGCATTATTATGAGTACTTACGTATGAGTGCTTATAACTGTATCAGCATTAATAAGTCAGTAGTTGGCCCATACTATAGATCACATGACATGCCCCTAAATAATTTTTAATGTAAGTGGCATCTGCCATGAATTAAGGTGACTTGATTGATTGACGTCAAAAAGGGCATGTCAGCTCAAACCCACAATGCAATATTTTGTTTTCAAGAGTAATGCTGTGCACAGATGTCAGTAGCATTACAAATTAAATACTCCTATTCCATTTCTCCCGCTCTATTTCCCTTTCCAAGTGCCTTTGTCTTATATGTAACGCCAGTGCCGCTATTCTATATAACTACTTTCAGCAATGGTATAATAATTATTTCGGTGGGTAGATCTTGTTGAGCTGGTCATTTTGAAAGTAGCTCTCAAGTCAAAAACGTGTGGGCACCCCTCCCCTGGCCTATCAGCACTATAGGCTGTGTCCGGACAGGCACCCCTCCCCTGGCCTCCCCTGGCCTATCAGCACTATAGGCTGTGTCCGGACAGGCACCCCTCCCCTGGCCTATCAGCACTATAAGCTGTGTCCGGACAGAATGGCTCAAAGGCAGGGAGGAGAAGTACAGTCATTCAGTGTCACTGACAGTTTGTCTGTAAGCAGTGTGTATACTGACCTACTTTTGCGTATTGGAATCGCCATTATAATGTACGCCCAAGCAGGTCAATTTCATTACATTCGTACATTCTCAGAGTTAAATTAACACTGCGAATTTCTGATCACTAATTACACCAAAAGTGGTGACCTATACAGTACAGCTATAAGCCTGTGTAACTCAAGTGCTCCCTGTTTTGCAGTTTCAGCCACCACCATCAGGAGCAGAAATCCCAATGGAGAGGAGACGGTTTGTCAGCTGGAACAGGTTGGTTTCAATTTGATGTGCTCTGTATCAGATTATTCATGATGCTAATTAAAACAGCAACAGCTGGGGTCACGGGTTCTGGTGTAACACACATTCAGTAGCCTACATACACACAGTACTGTTTGACTGGCAAAACAGAACGTAGTGATATGTTTCCATAGACTATCACATCATTAAGGATCTTTAATTTTCGTGTATGTGATACACTGATACTCTGACTGATCAGCTTGTTGATGTGCTTATTATATTTATACAATTGACAAATATGAGGCTTTAGTTTCCAGTCTGCCCCTGCTGGTCTGTGTACATGCATATACTACATCTTCAAATTTCAATTGGACTTCAAGCTATAACATTGTAACATCGTGTTTGTCTTAGAGTGATGATGACAACATGCAACATTATTTTTCCATGTGCTTCACCGTCCAAATATTTGTCTCCATACAGCCTACATGTCACTCTGCTTACAGCATAATGTGCAGTTCCTGCTTCTCACATACAGTAGTCAGTGTTACTAGCCCAATTCTCTGGAATGTTACACAAATAAGGTGAAGTTAATATCCGGCCAAATTAACACAGATCACCTTGAGATCAGGCCGAGGTGAGTTACTGTAACCTCCTTCGCCGCTGCAGAGTGTCTTTCCAGTCGGAGCGGCCGTCTCCTGGGAATAACAGCCAAACGGAGCATGAAGGGAACGCGAAGGCTGGACCAGGGCTAGATAGCATGACTGTCTGACAGGATGTGCTTAGTTACACACTCCCTGTTGCAAGCATGGTCAAGACAGCTCACCAAGGCCACACATAGGGAGGCTGAAGGTGTGTGTGTGTGTGTGTGTGTGTGTGTGTGTGTGTGTGTGTGTGTGTGTGTGCATGCGGTTTATGTGTGTTTGATGCAAGGAGTTATATCATTCCCTTTCTTTTGCCTTGAGGGACATTGGGATGTATTCAAGATACCAGCGGCAGTGACAGCATCATCAACTAAATATAGCTGTGTCGTGCACAACACGCACGCACGCACGCACGCACGCACGCACGCACGCATGCACGCACGCACATGCACACAAGCTGCTAGCTGCTATAGTTCTCACACGCACGCACGCATGCACGCACGCACGCACGCACGTATACACACACACACACACACACACACACACACACACACACACACACACACACACACACACACACACACACACACACACACACACACACACACACACACACACACACACACACACACACACACACACACACACACAGGGCCACTTGAGGAAAACACACCAAATGTGTTTTGGAAGCAGCTCACTCACTCCCAGTAGGGAAAAGCACTTTCCTCCTGTTTGTCACACACACAAAGTGCTATACGCATTCCCCACCCTACAACATTTCCTCTCCACAGAGCAGCACACCACAAATTGAGCAATTCCATTTTTTGTGGAAACTTTATCTGGCCACATTCCCTCCTGCACTGTTGTTGCCATCTCTGAATGGCAATTGCTCCAATTACTACTGCCAAATGAAAGAATAATTGGAGAGGACTTAACAGAGCTTCAGATAGCTGCTGAAGGTCAAATAGCATCCAGTCAAACACTTCTGTGTGTAAATCTCTCAGGTTGAGTGTCCTGCCCATTGGCAATCTACATCAGCGCACCTGTTTATCCGATGAAGCTATCTCCCTTTAAAGTAAGACTTTAAAAGCCCATGGCTCCTCGCCCAGTTTACCTTTATGGGCCATCTCTCGCTCTCATCTCTCTTTTTCTCTCTCCCTCATCTCTTTTTCATTTCCCAAGAGGGTGATTTGGTAGCTCGAAGCAGCACACGTTTTTCATTCTTGGAACCATCTGAAAATAACAACGCAGGCCGTTTTGGGGCCTTAAGAAGAAGGGAGAGGAGAGGAGAGGAGATGAGAGGAGAGGAGAACAATATCAGGTGCTCAACTCTTTGAAAAGTGTATGTATTTTTAACATCATTAACCATGGCATTATGATACACACAATTACGCTTTTGTTTTCAGTTGACCAATGGAACACACTGCTGGAGATGGAGACAAGCTGAGTGCATATAGGTCATAGCACTGGGCGTGGTTTTCTGGTTCCACTGAAAGATTGGACACTAATAGATTTACAAAAATAAAAATCAATTATTTTAAGCCTAGAATCAAGCCATCCAGGATCCTGGTGAATCATGACCATAAAACCTTTGATAATTATATGATATTCTACATTTAATAAATACCCCTTGTTTAGCAGGTTTAAAATAATTGATATAAATATTTTTGTAAATCTATGGGAAAAAAATTAATGGCCGATTTTTCAGTGGAACCAGAAATGCACGCCCACTATATGCCCCATGGAGGCATTAACATTAATTGTGGGTGCGTATAGGTGTAAAGGTCCTTGCAGACTGCTGCCGTGTTTTGGGGAAATTACGCAAAAATGCCGGGGAAGAAATCAGAAAAATGCAGCAGTCTGCAGGGACTCTTACTGTGTGACAGTAGCCTGGCGCAGCCACACTTCACCCGCCCCTATTGCATATGCATATGCCCCCACGTAGCCCAGCGCAGTGGTATATTAGTATCGCAACGCGAGGCTAGTGTGACAGCTCATGTACAGCCAGTTAACAACATGCTTAGTTTGCTTACACACAGAAACACCTAAAATGAAACACAATTAACATTCAGCTTCAGCATCTGTTTACCTCTCAAAATGTTGTGACCGAATGAATGAATGAATGAATGAATGAATGAATGAATGAATGAATGAATGAATGAATGAACGAACGAACGAACGAACGAATGAATGAATCCGTATAGGGTAAGGTAGGGTATATTGTTTGAGAGAATGGAGGAAGGCAATAGGAAGGAGCATGGGTATTAAAAAGAGATTGAATAAATCAACAGAGTGACAGTGAAAACCAGAGTGTGACATATGCTGATGATGAGGACATCCCAAGAAGACTTTGAATATTTCATGTGTCCTAGATTCATCCACTACCCCACGGGATGACAAGAAGAGTGTGGCGATGCAGGGGACGGAGAGATAGAGGGAACGCGAGAGGCAGAGGGGAAAGAGGGAGGACGGGCGGTTTTAGAAAATGGTTGGAATGGTGAACAATCATTAAGGTGGGAGTTGGAGGGAGGGAGGGAGGGGGCAGTATAATTGTGTCCCCTTTTAGTTGTTGTTGGTGTATTTGCTACAGTACATTTGGCATGCACTTGAATAATTTGTCCTCTTTGTTTATCCAACCTAACTATTAGGAGCAAGGGATGCCATTAATACAGAGCAGTTAGGGGTTAAGTATCTTGCTCAGGAGTCAGGAACACTTTGATGCATAGACAGGGGGTAAACCCGTGACCTTCCGATTCCCAGATGGCCTCTCTACTCCACTCAGCTATGACCGCCCCCTCATAGCAGTTGTTTTCAAGATAATGTGCAAGTTATTGGTTAGGGATGGTGCTGCTTGCAGAACTCAGTAGTACAATACAAACAGCACTGAGTGATGTCAATCAAGTCAGTGCCTATAGCTCTGTTAGAACAAGGGTGATGCACAAAGCTGTAGTAACTACAGATGTATAAAGCTGATGAGCTACAGCTTGAAGCTATATGGGAAAGACTATAGTGGAAGCCAGGCTAAGCGGATAGTGAACAGCAGTATGGGTTTATGCCAAGGAAGAGTGTATAAGTATAGAGAAGGTCAGAAGGAGATACACTATGTTTCTGTGGACCTACAGTAGAAAGGGAAAGAAGGAAGCGCCAGCACACAATAAATGTCCTTTTCACATGTTTAATACCTCTGACGGGCGCCTTTCGGCCAGATGGGCCTTCCTCAGCGTTGTGACAAGACAACATATATGTATATATGAATAATAGAGAAGTATGACAGCAATGGTGCAGGATATGACGGAGGACTGAATGACAGTGGTGAGGAGTGCGGTAGGAAGGAGTGACAGACAGGTTCAGGCAGGGTGGAACGGATGGAGTATATTGGCATTGAAGAAAAGACAGGAGATAGAGCTGGGGGTGGCAAAATTTAGGATGCCACGATTTTCATTAGCAGTGACAAGCTCAGAATGACTGTAGAATGACTGCCCAGGGTATAGAGGAAAAAGCAACAGGGCTTTGTAAATGTGCGGAGGAGGAGGAGAGATGAAGTAGAAGAGTCATAGACTGCTCCATTGTTGTTTAAAGTTACACAGTAAATGTGATTCGTTCAAAAGGCTGATACAGTCTCTACTGTTTTGGCTTCATGGTGTCTGGCGTTCTGCAGAGAGCGCGCCGGTGCGCAAATTCTCTGACCCTGCTAATCAGCTCAGCCCACTGACGATAGCTCTCTGGGCCCTCATTTTAATTAATCATGTTACTGAGGTGTGAGACGCAGCCTTGCATTTCAATGTTCCATGCTGCAAAATCACCGGAACATTATGAGGCAAGTATATGGCTTTAACGCATTGTCTTGTGCATAAGCTATAAAGCTAGTATCTGCTTGCAATGGAGCTCCAAGGGCTTCTGA
Organism: Electrona antarctica; assembly: GCF_951216825.1. Classification (NCBI taxonomy): domain Eukaryota; kingdom Metazoa; phylum Chordata; class Actinopteri; order Myctophiformes; family Myctophidae; genus Electrona; species Electrona antarctica. The sequence goes on from NC_136810.1 coordinate 38,845,446, forward strand.
GCCCCAGTAAACAATGTACCATGCTGCAGCCCTAATATTTATAATATCGACAGTACAAACTTCTTGTCAGCCAAGGGCCTTTCGAACCTTCCTAACTCTTCACCCTGTGTGTGTGTGTGTGTGTGTGTGTGTGTGTGTGTGCGTGCGTGCGTGCGTGCGTGCGTGCGTGCGTGCGTGCGTGCGTGCGTGCGTGCGTGCGTGCGTGCGCGCGTGCGTGCGTGCGTGCGTTTTCTATCATACAGTAGGTGTTACACACATGCCCACCTATGCACTGGGGTAACACCTGTCATAAAGAGAGATTTAAAGTTGATGGGAAGGCCAGCCACTCTCTGCTGCCTGTCACTCTCTGTTATCTTTAGGGCTTGTCCAGCAGCCCTTTCCACTATTTCATTTATTTCAAAGATAACACTCTGCTGCCAGTCACGCACGCGCGCACGCACGCACACACACACACACACACACACACACACACACACACACACACACACACACACACACACACACACACATACAGTTTCCACTTAACTGTGTTGTCCCATTTACGGCCTGCAGGCTCAACATCAGAGGCCCACTAAGACAATGGTTGAACCATTTCAATTCCAGGTTTAATGCCAGCCCCAGGGACCCCAACTACGGCTGCCTTTCCACACTACCAGGCAGGTACTTAGCTAATTGCACATGCCAGGTGTCTCGGCCCGGTGAATGTGTCAATGATTAGACAGCTGGAATGAAAACCATAATATACTCTCTGCTTCCAGAACCACACTCCTGAGATCAGTCTCAGCTGTGACCCAACTGCACAAATTATGGTTAGAATTGTAATCCTCACAAAAGGATCATCTACAGGAGCTGGACTGAAATAGAGACAAAATGAAATGAAATAAATAGAAAACAAAACAAATATTGCAGATACATAAACATGGAAGAGGGACCAAATGGTTTAGTTTCCTAAGAGAGGCCCTCGAAGACACCACACACTGCATATAATTACCATTCCTCTCACGCAGTGCTGTCTGTCATATCAGCGTGTTTTACAGCGCACTGTCATCCCTCTATGTGACGGCATAATGGTGGAGATACTATTTAGATATTACCTTATTATCTCCCGGGCTCAGCTTGAAGACAACTCACGGCTCCCCGAATTAACGAGAAAACTGGAAATATCCCCGGACAGCTTTTCTCTTTCCGTCGCCGGACAATTACAATATTTATGAGAAAAAGCCCGAAAAATGCTGTTTTTTATTCTACAGCTATTTCTTCCCCAACCTCCCCCCCACCCTTTTTTGACTTTTTTTTAATGAAACACCGCCAAGAAAATCACTCAAGCATTTGTCAGTGTAATTGTACAACACAATGCTATGAATTGGTATGAGGCTGACATCGCAAACTGCTGACAGGCTCAGAATAAAACACCTCACGCTTAACAGGGGGATTAGGGGGGATAGAGAGACAGAGAGAGTGTGTGTGAGAAGAGGGGATGTGAGAGAAAGATGTCTCTGTGAGTGTGCGTGCGTGCGTGTGTGCATGGGCGCATATTTCAGCATTTTTTTGCCATTTCTGTTTCTTCCTTCAAGTCTTTTAGAATACATAACTCCATTTTAATCGAGTGGCAATAGAACATTCATTATTCTGACCTTTTGAATAAAGAGACAAAAATAGTTTGAGGGTAGCTATAGCCTACGTTTCCACTTGGGACTGAAAGGCAAAAGCACCTCATTATGTCCTACATGCTGAGGGCTGATGCTATCAAGATCAGTGCTGTTGTGTCAATGACATTTATTAAAAGTCTAATGTATTATGGGGGGGGGGGGGGGGGGGTCTTATCATTGTCATCTGACAGGTCCCTTAAATAAAATGCAAATGGCCGTGCTCTGGACGGTTCAGGCAGAGTAGCCAAGTGCTGCCTTCATAAAGAATCAGGTCTGTCAGTAGAAGTTAATACCCCCAGAAACCCTGCCTCCATCATCATCTCTCTCTCTCTCTCTCTCTCTCTCTCTCTCTCTCTCTCCATCTGTCTCTCTGTCACATCCAATCTTAGACTATCCATTTTCAAATTTCATTCCCTCTCTCACTCTCTCCTCATTTAGTTTTCAGACTCCGGTCATTCCCTGAGTGATGATGCTTGTTCCATAAAGCTCAGTCCAGCCTGACAGGCTGCTGCACCTGTATACAGTATGTGTGTGTTCCGTTTTCTCATCGCTCCCCTGGGGGTAGCCATGGGGGCTCTATAGATATAAACTCAACGAGACAAGTTCATGTTTGTAAGTGCTCAAGCACTCGAGGAGAACCAAATGGATGCTGCTATCAAATGTTACCATCAGTGGTGGAAAATGTACTGACATGTTTTACTTAAGTATAAGTATCAATATACTGCAATGTAGATGTACTCCGTTACAAGTAGAAGTCCCGTATTCAAAAATGTACTCAAGTAAAAGTACAAAAGTATCGGCATCCAAATGTACTTCCTGGCATTCCACTCATTTTCAACATTTTACTGTCATTAATATACCTTAGAGCTGTTGCGTGGAAATGATAAAAAAAAGTCCCCCCTATTCTGTGTTTCCTAGAACTGGAGGTCTGAAAAAAATCATATTAACATGGTGATTAATGACATAGTAAAATGTTGAAAATGAGTGGTATTCCCCTTTAAAGTACTAAAAGTAAAAGTATTCATATTGCTTCAAAATGTGTACTCTATAAAATCTTTTGAAAATAGCCGATCTACAAGATGCGCCGCATTGAGCTTGTACATCGGCTATTGTTAAATGGGTTGAAGTGGTTAATATGTTTTCGTTTTCTAATCAAAATTCTAAATAGTTATTCCAAAGTAACTATAGTAACTAAAGTTTTCAAATACTGTAATTGTAGTGGGCTCTGAGATTACTGTAAGTATTGGAAACTGGAAATACTCAAGTAAAGTACAAATACCTCAAAAGTGTACAGTACTTAAGTAAATGTACTTAGTTACATTCCACCACTGTTACCATAATGTCCTGCATGGGGAACATGAGTGGTCCAAGTGGTCAGAGCGATTCTTCCATAATGGAAAAAGGTGTTGTTCTAAAAGATACAGGACCTCGGTTATACCTGTGTCTTTAACCGGATAGCAAGTTGCTCCAGTCAACAGCGGTCCCCAAACCTTTTTGGCCGTGAATGAACTGAGCTCCACACCACTTGGACTCCCCAAGATATACCCAGCAAGCACAGTCAGGACCTGGATGTCTCGATTAGGGGCCAGATCAAGTCAAACCAAGACTATAAATATCACCTGATTTCAACCAACATAAATTCTGACCCATGAATCAGAGAGAGTCCGAACGAGGCCAAATAAACTGAAGTCATATCTAACTCAGATCTTGCCCAGAATAAATTATATCATTTCAACTGGTGAAGACGTCCTGGAAATGGCGTAAAGTTCATCCCCATATGGGCTGTGATCTGTCCTATAGTCCTGAACGTCCTGAACGTCACCAGAGGACGTCATCATAACGTCACCATGATGTAATTTGGCTTGCTGCAGGGTATTATATCCCACCACTGCTTCCAGCACACTTTTCCAAAAAAGTGTCACTTGTCAACCTTTTCAGCATTCAGAATTGTGTTTCTCGTCACGGGGGAAGTGAGTGGGCGTGATGTGTAATTCGGAGTGTTCGGTGGCACCCTGTGACTACACTGTGATTGTTTGGCTCTGCTCCTCAAGCCTTATTCGAGGAGACAGAGTCTTCACCATCACCAGCCTGAGAGCTTATTGCTCTTGATTCATATTTGCATGAGGAAATACGCTGGCTCACAACGCATCAGTTGAAAAACTAAATAGCAAATATGCAGGCAAATGGCATGGGGTTTGTTTATTGTGTTTCTTATTTTTTTAAATGAAGGCAAGCTTTGCTGACAAGGATCTATTTATTTACTTATTCATTTATTCATTTATTTAATTACTTTTCCTGACTTGTATACCTGGTGTTGTGGGTCTTTTGTTGGTTCCAAATGTTTCCACCTTAGCCAACAGTTTGAATGTCGTTTTGATTTGCATTTACTTCCATTAAAGTGCAGTGATAGTACATTACAAACAGCTCATTCTGGCATTGTCTCTTCTGTGTTGTCTGTCTGGTAAAAAAACATTTGTCCACCAGGTGCATGCCGCTCCCCAATCACCCAGGCCTATATTATGCTCTCCATAATAGGCCTGGGGAGGCGTGCCCTTGGTGTCCAAACAGTGATTCAATTACATAATAACCCATCAAACCAATACCCAATAATGCCAAATAATAACTATAACAATTGTGATGATAATAATAATAATAATAATAAATACATACAAAACAGTGAGGATGGCTTCTACACCTGGTAACACTTTAGGAATAAGCTGCATCACGTGTTACAGCCAGGTCTACATGTGCTTTTCCTCTCCCTCCAGTCCTGTCTGGTTCTTCATATACTGTACCTTGTGCTTTGTCTTAGTCTACACAGTTTGTGCATGTGAGTACTGAGTAATGGCTGTTGACTCATTGTAAATGGATGTGTCGCGTTGAATTAAGCACCCTCTGTAATTGTATCTCCTCCCCATATAAGGGCTCAATGCAGACTGCAATTTATTTTTCCTCAGTTGCCTACAGTATATACGACAGGGTTCAACTTACTGTTCATGCATGCCCGCAACCGAGCCTGTGTTAGTGTGTGTGTGCAGTGCACTGACTGCACACTTGTGTGTGTGTGCGTGCGTGCGCATGCGCATGCGCGTGTGTGTGCATGTATGTACATGCATCCATGGCTGGGTGTGGAACTGTGTATAGTGTTTTATGTACAGAGAGGATTGCTTTGCCAGGGATCATAACTCACAGTCTTTCACTTCACCTGACTGAAAGATAGAAAAACATCATTATGCCACAGAGAGAAAGGTGCAACACTCAAACAGTGAAATGTAAATGTATTCTTTCTTTCCCATCACAGCATATTCTGTGTAGGAGCTCCCATGCTCAAGGTCACCAGTGCAACGTGAACAAGAGGCTCCATTTTCTTCCAATACGTAGACAGACAATCTGATAAACCGGTGCACGACAGACAGACGAGAAAAATAGGACAGAACACGCAGTGTGTATATTGATGATCAACATTTCAATCCCCATAAGGCATTGAAATAATAGCAACTTGTTGCAACAGTGTATTTAGACTCTATCATTCTTAAGTCTTTGTTTCCATGCATTTTCTTCAACCATACTGCCATGTTCTGACATACTATACTTCCTCAGTCAAGCAATATCACAACTACAGTACTACAAATTGTCTCCCGGCCCAGTCTCACCTCAAAGCCCTACATCCCTCCCAAATCTAATTTGGCATTTGGCAACACAGATTGAGATCAGAAATATTCAGTAAATGACAGGCACTCTACATTTTGGCAATCAATTTAAAACATTTTCAGATGTATTCGAAGTGCCCATAGAGCCCTCTGCCACTATTGCAGTGTTTGGAGTTATTTCCCAAGATCTACGTCTTAGGCGGCAAAACAAGAATATGATAGCCTTTGCATCTCTTTTGGCTAGGCCGGCTAATACTATTTAAATGGAAGGAAAAATTACCACCAACCTTTAAATCTTGGGTTAATGATGTTTTACATAATTTGACATTGGAGAAGATTCGCTACTCCACAGTTTTACACCATTTGGCAACCTTTTTTAACATATATTGAGAGGATGAACGCGGCTGACATCAACAATCCTTAATAACTCATTACACTGACCCTACTGTAATTGTTTTTATTTTATTTTATTTTTTTATTTTTTTATTGTTATTATTATTATTATTATTATTTGTTTGCATATTGTGTCTAATATTTGATTAATTTCTTCTATTTTTGAATATGTATATGTATATTTGTATGTGCCTTTTATTTCATTGTTAATGGTACAAGATACCGGGGTTGTGGCTCCTTCAGAGCGGGAACTCTGGGGGGAGGGAGGGGTAAAAAAGTTCAAAAAATGTGTATGCTATTTTTGACTCATATGTGACTTGAAAAATTAATAAAGAAACTTTGATCAAAAAAAATGACAGGCACTCGTGTCTGAAAGCATGAATAATACAGTGACTCGTCCTTGGGTTAAGATTTTCGTTGAATAACATCTGTTATCTGTTTTGGTATTGTCATTCTCTCGCGTCGCCATTGTGCTTTCTTACTCCCTGAATAAATAAATATGGTCCAGGCAGGTACATGGAACACTGAAATTAAATTCATATGTCAATCTGTTAAACAAAACACAGCAGGCACTTTGAAATCACGCTTTGAAATGAGAACATAATTCAAATATTAATGTTACACTCTGAAAAGCTATAGGCCTAATGAATTGCATTTTTATAGCGATTTTCCAAGTGCTCAAAGCGCTTTACAATGGTTCATTCATTCATACATTGGGAGGTGAAGCGGCGAACAGTCGACGCCAGCATCCTCACTTCCCACATTCACACACCAATGGTGGCAAGCTCACACCGACCAACTCATTGGAGGCAATGTAGGGTTCAGTGTCTTGCCCAAGGACACTTCGACATGTGGACAGGAGGAGCCGGGATTCGAACCGCCGACCCAGGGCAGGACGACCTGCTCTACCTTCTGAGCCACATGCAAAAGAGGGATCGAGAAGATATGGGGCTCTATGGATACTTGAGGGAATACAGTCAGAATACATTTCTCAGAGATGGGAGGATAATATGTGAAGAGCTTATTCCCTATGATGGAGTCATGAAACTGTATGTCACTCAATCTGCATTAAGCAAAAAGGGATTGAAACTGTGGAAATAAAAATGGCGCACTGACTTAATCCGCATGTGTGTTTTATGACAAGAATCTGAGGTTTATTGTGTATGTGACACTCAACCAATGAGAGCACTTATCTTAAGCAGTGGAAAATAAGCAGGAACGCTGTTGATTAGCATATATGAGAATGCCATCCTTTTCAACTGTTCCACTTATTAATCCTCAGTAGTTAAGGCTGAGTAACAGGCCGCCATCTTGATTCCGCCAAGACTCAAAACAGCAGCTAGAGTCCTGGTGACAGAGAGCAGGGCTTTCATGGGATTTGACTGGAGGGCGGTAAGCCTCTTAGCGTCCAACAAGTCAGAATGCGAGGTGGGAGGAAACCCATATGGGGGGGGGGGGGGGGGCAGCTGCCACAGCGTCAGCAGAGTTAGCACACAGAACTCTGTGTGGATTCCTCAGCTCCTGTGGAGTGTCATGCTCAAATGATACTACGTCGTATGGCGGTGTCGCACAGCCAAAGTAGCAGATCTATAAGCTCACAACGCATCACGGATGTGAGGCATTATGACCTTGTAGATACTCTATTTTCAGCGTGCGACACCGCTGCATGACAAAGTTTAAACCGAGCCTCACATGTCAGAAATGGGAGCTTCAAAGTCTTAGGAGTGTAAGGATTTCTCCTGGCATCAGGGAAACAAATCTCAGAGGACAACATGTTTAGAGTTTATTAACACTCGCATGACTGAAGTAAGGCAGGGTACCACACATGCTGACTTAAGGTCAAAAAGACCTTTTTTTCCTGCAATGTTATTGGCTACCTCCAGATGCTTTGAGCACCCCCCCCCCCCCTGGGTCAACCGTGCTGCCAATATGGTAGAGGGCTATGCCAAACGGTGAGGACGCAAAGCCCACGACCATTGGCCAAAAGGGTGGGTGCTATAACACTCAATTAAAAATGCAAACGTTTGAACAGGCATAGCTCATGAACCAAACTTGCTAACATGTATGTACCGACCCCCCTCTCTTTTCTTTCAGACGCTCCATGAGCCTCAGAGCCTGTCTAGTCCACTCGGACATGAGTGCCCCCCCACCCTTCATTAACTGCAATTCAACACATGTAATCCCAAGCCTCCCTCAAATTTTGGGGAATAGAGAAAATCACAGCCCCGACACGGGGAGGCGATATGATTAAGAAATTACTCAGCAGAGAAGCACTGTGGATAAACACACTAGACACTTTAGAACCAAATGGCCTTAATGAAGAACGTATGTAAACCCGGTTTTATGAATGAAATGTGAACCTGTAATCATGTGACAATAACCCTCGGATCAGGAGCATTGTACCAAATTAATCACACCCGTGGTTGCCGACGTCACTCTATAAGTGCGTCCCACACACTCTTCCTCTTTTCTGATGACTGGAAAGGCATGACAGGTCCAGCCTTCACTGCCGAGTGACAAAGAAGGGTTACAGGTTCACTTTTCATTCATAAAACCGGGTTTAGTATTCCCGTCCGTGGCAAACAGGTCTACTTCTGCCCGATTGTTTCGATTGTTTCGAGCTCCAAATGGTCTTAAGTTGGATGAATGTGGCTCTTGCCTTGTCGATTCTGGCTCTGACGTCTGCATCCGTGCCGCCCTGACCGTCTATGACACTTAAGTAACACTGCCTCAAGTGTCGTTCTCTCTAGCGTCACTGGATCTCTGTATGTTGTGTTGACCTTGAGGACTTTTGTCTTTCTGTTTCTGTAGCTGTGGTAAACAAGCAACCAGATCTATAGAAATAAGCTAAAAAGAACAGTGTGTGTTTTTGTTAAGCAACTTCTCCCCTCTTCTATTTGGCCTAACATTATGAATGCATTTTGGTTGGGAACCACTGCGTATAGACCTACAGAACCGTGCACCTGATTCTTATACAGTGTGTGAACTATTCAACTGATGAGTGCTTGCTTCTCCTCTCTTCAAATGTCTACAGAAAGCCGCCACCATGAGTATGGACGAAGAGATGAAGCAGTACGGCAAGGCCGCCATTTATCTCCGTAAGCCAGAGAAGGAGAGAATGGAAGCTCAAAGTGCGCCCTTTGATGCCAAAAGTGCAGCATATATGGCTGATAAGGCAGAGCTATACATCAAGTGTAAGATTATAAGCAAGGAAGGTGGCAAAGTCACCATGGAAACGCTGGACAAGAAGGAGGTAGGTAGAGGCGGTGTATCTAAAATCAAATAGTGGCACAGTATACAGTGGTAATCACATTACATTCTGAAGTTGAGCGTTTTTCTTATTTAGACAAGAACTGTCCCTGATGTGGATGTCACCCCTATGAACCCTCCCAAGTATGAGAAGATTGAGGACATGGCCATGATGACGCACCTCCATGAAGCCACCTCAAAGAGCGTTATGCAGCATGGATGGTCTATGTAAGCTTTTACTAGTAAACTTTATTTCGGTCCATTTAAAAGAAAACATATACATACAAACATACATGTATACATTCACATGTAGGTCCACTAACTTAGTGGGACCAAAAAGGTACGGGCTGAAGCCGAAGCTTTTATCGCCTACCCCTTTTAACGTATTTTTAATAAACAAAACGTAGTGACTGCATTGTCGAGCATTAGTTTTAGAAAAACTGAAAACATCTGACAATTTGGAAAGAAAAATCCAAGCAAAGCTTAGCATTTTCTTATACTATTAGAAAATAGCATGTATTTCAAGACAAAATAACTAACATTGACCGAAAACGAGCAGTATTGAGTAATTCAAAAGAATCTGATCAAAAGACTGCCCGAGTGTAGAAGCAAAGAAATGGATAAGTTTCACAAAATAAAATGATTCTAAGGATCATACTTACTATGTGGTTTTCCAACCACAGAATATGAATTCAGGTCTACACCTACAGGTATGGATAATGTGCAATGCCCCTTTTCTATACATCCTGAGAGCAGTACCTATAACTAATTTGCAAAGAAGGAAAAACACAGAGTACGAGTTATATCGTCAAGTGAAAAAAGCACAGAAAAACAAAATGCAAACAAACTCATGGTTCTGAAGTTAACTTTATCATTAGTTGATGCCAGTGGGGAAAACGTACTCACATTTGTTATACTTAAGTAAAAGTAAAGTATCAATATACTGCATTGTAGATGTACTCCGTTACAACAAGTCCTGTATTCACAATGTACTCAAGTAAATAAGTACTAAAGTATTGGTATCACAATGTACATAAAGTACTAAAAGTAAATGTACTCATATTGCAGAATGTCCCATTTCAAAATCTTTTGAAAATAGCTATTTTAATGGCCGAAATGTAGGCCTATATAGGGTTGAAGTGGATAATGTTTTCTAATCGAAATTAAAATCTCCAAAGTAACTAGTAACTAAAGTTTTCAAATAATTGTAGTGGAGTAAAAGTCAAGATTTTGGCTCTGAGATGTAGTGGAGTAGAAGAAAAGTATTGGAAATTGGAAATACTCAAGTAAAGTATACCTCAAAAGTGTACTTAAAGGGGAATACCACTCATTTTCAACATTTTACTATGTCATTAATATACCTTAGAGTTGTTGTGTGGAAATAATAAAAGGTCCACCCATTCTGTGTTGCCTATAGAACTGGAGGTCTGAAAAGAATCAGTAACATTATGAAGTACATCTTTGTGATGTCACTGAGATGTACTTAATAATGTTACAGATTGTTTCAGAGCCACTGATTTTGCCTGTCAAAACCTTTGACAAAGTGTTGTTGACTAGCTCAGCTGAAGATGACAGAGCAACCAGAACACATGCCTTCACTCACATCATTCTGGTGTTACACTCCATCCCAGAACACGGGCCACATGCTAACCGTAAGGTTGCCAGTTCCAACCCGGGCTCCCCCAGAGTTACTGTCGAAGTGTCCTTGAGCAAGACACTGAACCCCTAATTGCTCCCGATGTGCTAGTTGGTGCCTTGCATGGTTTCCGCTGCCATCAGTATATGAATGTATGTGTGTGAAGCGCACACGTGTGTGTGTGTGTGATCTCTGTAAAGCGCCTTGGATAAAGGCACTATATGCACCATTTACCATTTACCAATGCAAAAGTCTCTGTGTTAATTTGATTGTTAAACTATTGGAAATGTATAAATGAACACTGAGGATTGTACTGTGTATAAGAGGGACCAAGCACCTTTAGTTTGTCGTGGGACATGGAGTCCCACACAACAATGTGCTCATTAATCAGACGCGAACACTCACGTCCCGTCCCAATTTCACCCTACAGTGTTTTCCCACATGTATAGTCATACGTACACAAACACATGCACGCACAGACACGTGCACGCATGCACACACATTCAGACACTGAGCCCTCGTCCCCATTTCACCCTCCCACGTGACCACGTCCCCTCACAGCTCCTCCCCGCACCCCACAAACACAAACCGTTACTCATCGTCTGGTTGTATGGAGAGAGAGTTGGAAGTGCGAGAAAGAGGCTGGAGACAAGTAAAAATTTAGTTTTAAATCTAAACTCTCTTCAGTGCACGCGGACCCCAAAGTTCTGACAGATTGCACACTTCTACACCTTGGACGTTAAACGGAGCCACTCTAAACAGCCTGATGAATGTGTTTTTGAGTGTACTAAAGCGGTGACCTTATGATTTTGAATGTTAAAACATTCCATGCTCGCCCCGAGGCTGATTAGCATCTTGAATATTTAATATATCGAAATTAGCATTTATTACTTTGCATTTTAGTGTCTGCTGTCAAGCCTGCAGGTGTTCATGATTATGTGTGTGTGTGTGTGTGTGTTTGTGCGTGCGTGCGTGCGTGCGTGCGCTAGCACTGCGTGTTCTAGCACTCAAAGTGATGGCCTGACCTGTAACTATAGCTTTGGCCCAAACATATCATTACAGGCCACCTGTTTGGGCCAACAGTAGCAGTGTGTGTCTGCGTGAGCTGTCACTCAACGTACACTTGGTCACTTCACCAAACAGGAAGGGAACTGAAATGAACTACAAGATATCACCACAGAAAGTAATTTAGTGTTTGTAGGGGCGCCGTGTGTTGTGTGGTTAACTGATTGCACGGTGCTGTCTAATTCAGTGGTTCTCAACCAGTGGTCCTTGAGGGGGTTCCAGGTTGTCCCCAGCTAAATGATGGAGAGTTGGTAACCAAATGGACCCTTATAGATCTTTAACTCTTCAGAGTGTCAAATGAAACCAAAGCCATTTGGTTTCATTTTACGCTCTCAAGAGTTAAATTATTGTTAAACACTTACACTACAAGAAGTCTACACAATTAGACAATGTAGAATAATTGTTTTTTTGAACGTTTGCCTGTTATCTCGGTACCAACCAATACAGCATGGCAATGTGTAAACATTCTTTAGTTTAGTATGAAAAGGGTTGAAAACCACTGGTCTAATTCACCTCACTGCATGAGCTCACCGAAAATAAATGTCTATTCAATGAATTTAATGAAAGTTTCTGATGCAGCATTTTGTATGTTGAACTGATTGGCCTGGCTCCTATAGTGAGCACGGTGCACTCCCAATTAACTCACACACTATAGGGACTTGCAAAATTCAGTCAGGACAACTCATGGATAGAATATATTTTTATTGAATATAAATGAGCAATATATTTAGGGAAGTTGTATTTATACAACGCAGTTTCGGGAGAAGAGACCTCCTTCCGCTTGACCTTAACCACTCCAGTGGTGAGAGCAGCAGCAAAAGCAAGCAGGTATGAGTCGTGCAAACTTCCAGATTAAATAGAGCTGTTTGAGAATGACCTTTGTCGATTTGTGTGTGATTTGATGAGTGGATGTGAACGCGGAGCTGAGGCGGCCCAATGGGCGGCCGGGCCGCCAACAACTGCTGAGTTTCCTGACAGAACGTGCTCTGCGCATGTCTGTGCCAACTGTCTGCACTGAGACACTTTTTGCACGGGAGGTAGAACTCGAGGTCCGCTCATCATTCCGACATCCCACTATTCCGACCATTAGGTTAGTGTGAGGTTAGGGTCAGGGACAGGGGATTGTTAAAGATGGAGTTCCGTGATTCCCCCCCCCCCACACACACACACACACACACACACACACACACACAAACATACCTGGTTTTCACCACCCACCACCCACCTGAATTGAATTAGCCTTACCCACAGCTGTTGTTGGGAAGGCATAGACAGGGAAGACATATTTGAATATGATATAACCACACCTGGGGGTCTATTAGTTAACTCCATCACAGCACTCCATTTTTAAGGAAAACGCATTTTTGTATGCATCCTTCCGTCATGTCCTCCATTATGTGCTGTGCACGGAGGATGTCACACAATGTCAGTAGTTCCGTGGGCTGACGTCTCTTTGTTGCATCCAGATTCACAACCAGATCCATCCATCGCCCCACCTCCTCCTCCCGCTTCCTCCCCATCTATACTCTCTCTGGTCTCTCCATCCGTGTAAGATCACAAAGAGGAGGATTCAACTATAGTTATTGTGCCACCAAGGCTATATCTGTATCCAAGCACACTGCCGCCAGTGGGTGCTTTAGAGAGAGAGAGAGAGAGAGAGAGAGAGAGAGAGAGAGAGTGTGTGTGTGCATCCACACACACACACACACACACACACACACACACACACACACACACACACACACACACACACACACACACACACACACACACACACACACACACACACACACACACACACACACACACACACACACACACACACACACACACACACACACACGTGCATCATGTGTGACAACACTGCAGCAGCAGCAGCAGCACCAGTGGTCACCGTGGTGCTGTACTGTATCTCTGCTGCCCCTCACAGGACCGAGGCTGCAACAGCAGGGAGATTGATGTGCTCCCTCTTGTCTAGCAGGTATAATGAATCTTCCCCAAAGTGTTACCCCGGCTCTCATCCCTGCCCCTCAGGGTGGCTTATAACAGCGGTAGGATTCCAGCTGCTCTACCGAGTGTGATAGCCCAGCGGTGTACACACACGTGTGTATGTGCGTGCCATACACATGGACAGAGGGAAAAACCCACATGCACACAACCCCATCTGACTCCCTGCTGGAAAGGTGGTGGTGAATGAGTGCATCATGCTGACATTTTCTCACCAGGTAGTCCCATACAGGTAACTGAGAGAGAGAGAGAGAGAGAGAGAGAGAGAGAGAGAGAGAGAGAGAGAGGTTATTCTGTAGAATGTAGATAGGGGGAAGAAGAAGGGGGTACAGTGATACAGAGAGCCTTAGAGAGTACATTATTACAGACTTGAAGTAATTAGCTTAATAACATGTTGATTAATGTCAAGATAGTACTGTAGATTACAATATTAGTTGATGGATGAATAACAAACAATAAAAACAGTACATTCGTACATCCCAGAAGTTTTCAATCACTTTGTGTATTACTGTATTAATCACTTTTGTATGCGTGGGCATATAAGTGCTTGGAGCAAAACAAAACAAACACTTATTGAATATCAATCAAATGTTTCCGTCTCCTCCAGTGCTGTCCTTTGGGCATTCCGGCAGTTTGTCTGCTGTTTTGTTTTGTCCCCTTTCCTCTTTTGAGGCCAGCGTTTCCTCATCCATCATAACCACACGGCAGTCGTTATGACGGCTCTCTCTGTGTCTTGTCAAAGTGGGGTTCCGGTCTTATTTTTTCCATGTTATATATTCAATCATTGATATTTGCCATGAAACAAATGAGGGCGCAATTGGATCGTCAATTTTCAGGAAAGAGTTTTGATGTAGGGCAAAAAGGGGGGAATCAAGTATAGAGCCCTGGGAGGCCGCAGTCAATGATAATGGTGTAATTATAGTTAAGCCTGATTCATTCTTAGTTGTGCGTGGGTGTAGAAAAACAGATCTGCAAGTTCATGACGTGTCTGCGCCACTTTGTAATGTGTGATAAACGCCGATGCTTTGTTTTTCACATGAAACATTGACATACAGTAGGCCTATACTCGCTAAGTGGTACTGTATAGTGCATTGCAGATCTTTCCCAAAATGCTGAGGCCGGGCGGCCACTGTCTCAAACTCAAAGTACCCTCAAGATGCCCTTGAGCGAGGCATTTAGGCCCGAGTTGTCCCACGTGGAGCTGCTGTGTGTGCCTGCGGGTGACTGTGTAGCAGTACACAGTAATTTAACACATTTTGCGCAATTTGTAGCCTTGTATTTACACTTTAGGAGATACAGAATTGCTCCACTGGAATCCCTGGTGGCTCGAGACAAACACTGTGTTCCGTGAGAGCATTATGACCCGGTTTTCAATTGAACCTCTCTGCCTTGTCTCACATGTTTCTCCTCTGTTTCTGCAGCTGGTTATTAATATCAAAGATAAGTGTAGGAGCAAGGTACAGAGCACTGCCATAAAAGTCTGTCGTCCCCCTTTCTCCTTATCTCTGAATACATGAATAATGCTTAATTTTACTACTTGTTAAAATGTTAAAACCAATTTAAAATAATACACTTGTGAATCTACTCTGTTGTATTTAAGTGCCAAAAGTAGCCGATCAACAATGCGTTGAGTTTGTACTTTGTTTCTTTCAGTACGCAACATTGTCAATTTGTCATACAAGTATAAATCAAGCTTAAGCCAATCACTCTCCGTATTACCATTGTGTTGTTGTGGTTGTCCTGTAATTAGCGGAGTATCCTCTAAGATGTCCACACAACTGTGCAGAAGTCGATAGCTTTTTCTGCTAATTCACTCCCCAAACAATCAACTCATTGGGACTCCTCTCTCTGTGATTAATGAGACTTGGAACTGAAACTGTTTCCCGTGAGAGCGACCCATATAGTCAAACTGAACATTTGGTGGATCCAAATGGAAAAGGACAAAAAGTATCTATAGGTATACTGCCACAAGCGCCCTGAAGCACAGGCATCCCTGGTTGGTGTGGGAAGTGAAAGTGATTTGAAATTTGACTGAGTGTGAACTACTGTGAAGACAAGCTAGCATGAATACATAATATGTATATTATACATACTAGTCCATACCCGGGATATGCACACTCAAAGTATTTTCAGACTTTGGGTTATGCACTGTGTGTATACGCATTGTATTTGCATCACTAAATTATTAGCACCAGTCAGGTGAATTAATAAGTTGTGTTTGAGGCAGGTCAACCCTCAGCGAATGCTTCGCAGACCCCTTGGGAATCCGCTCTGCTGCATTACCCGGGGAAGTGCACTACATTACTAACCCTGTCCGCTTCTTTGCGGAAGCCACGTAGTCGGAACGGCAGTACGTCGGAATGCCACTAAAAATAAAATAACTTCAACAATTAGGTGGATGTGTGTGTGTGTGGGCTATATGGTAATTTTGAGTCCATGACCTACAGTTCAAGAGTTATAATGTGTATGCATGTGCATGTGTGTGTTCCAAAATGATTTACAATAGACAGTAGATGACACCATGCAAGTGTAGTGCCCAGCCAAGACCCAGCCCACAACAGCCCTGCAGTCAATCAGGCTCAGCCTTATTGGCACGACAGGTTGTGCGTTGGTCTGCGAGTGAGTGGGAGACTGTGGTTCAATCCCCACTCCTGCGCATCACTACAATCTGGTGTAGTCGGCAGGACTTGGAGTGCGGGGATCCTTAAGTGAGGGACATGAGGGATGTTGTGTGTGTGGTGGTCCGCGGCGTGAAGTGTGAAGCGCGAGGACACGCTTGGAGCGTGTCCTCGTGCTTCAGACTGAGGAGGTGATTGTCAAGACCCGGTCCACAGCAGCTGCCAATCGGGCCCTATTGTCACGACTGTACCTGCATCCGGAGTACCCAGTTTGTGCGTCTGTCTGGCGAGTGGGAGTCCACGCTCCTGCGCATCACTTTAAGGCACCAACCTTCAGTGAGAACAGTTAGGGCACTCCTATAGTCATAGGGAACAGGTCTGGGAACCAAATGACCTGTTCCCAGACCAAATGACCTGTTCCCAGACCAAATGACCTGTTCCCAGACCATTCTCTATTATACTGTATGTGTGTAGGTATTTGTGTACTGTAAAATTGTGGACTTTATGTGCATGTGTTGACTGTGTGTTGTGCATCCCGTGCGGTGCAGCCTCAGCAGATTCTAGCTTCACAGACTATTTGCTTGCAGAACAGCATTAGTCTCCACTTTAATATCTTCGGTTAATGCGAGTCTCTGGCTAATTGAAAATGAAGTCCTCTATGTCTCCCTGTGGTGCCTTTACAAGGCAAGACACACGCACCCTTTTCAATGTGGGCAACCACCCTACATTTCTACACGATGCAAAGAATAGCCAGGCAGAGTAAAAATAAATCCATAAATTCTTTCGACATGGGCACGCTTCACTGGGCGAAGCTGTGACACCATTACTCCTTGCCAAAAAACAAAGAGACTGATCTATCAGGAATATGCAGAGATAAAACGACATATAAAGCCGGGTGCAAAGCACTTGTCTCCGATGGCAGAGATTTACAGCAGAGCTGTGCTAAACTGCTTACAGTCAGGAGCAGTAATGGATACCAGCGTCTGCTCTTAATTTCTATGGCGGAGGGATAGATATTGCCGCTGTTATTTTCTCCCAAGGCTATTCCATCTGATGTCTCCCAAGGTACCCTACTGTGTTATAGTTGTGCCATACGGGCCTAGAATGGTGCAATTAAACGGCACACTCAAAGTCTCTGAAAATATTGATCACCAAGACGGACAATTTGGGGTTTCAGTAAGCAACTGCAATATACAGTAACAGGGATACAAACACGCATGGTTTCTCTTGCAGTACTGTGGAACTGATGAGGCCCTATATAGCTGACAGGAGATGCACATTAATGAGAGATGAGCTGTGTCATTTTTGAGGAAGGAATGTGCAATCATATAAGCTACAGAAGGGGGGCATTACTGATATAGCATGCAAACACTTACACAGAAACGCTCTCATGTGAACTAAACAAGTGATTATTTGAATTAGATTTCGGGTTATATTATTTATATTATATTATTATATTAGCTGTCTCTCTTCTGTGTTGATCCTATATATAGGGTGACCAGATCCCAACTAACCAGATGTGGGACAAAGAGTGTGTTTGTGTGGGACAATGTGGGACACATGCGGGGTTGTGTCTAGCCCGTCTCCGGACCCCCCGGGTTGAGCTCCTTTGGACCCCTAACCCATAGGGGTCCAAAGGAGACATTTCTATTCTGCCCCTCACATAGCATATCTATGCTTTGCCTAGCCGCAATTTGCAACTCTAGATTTTTTTATAATGGGATGAATCTAGAGTTGCAATACCCTCCATTGACTCCCCACTCATCATTTTGCGTTTGCGATCTGCTTGTCTTAAACGACGTTAAACTCACCAACATTGCAGCTGTAGTCCAAGCTTGAATTATTCTCTTTCAATCTGCCGAGCTTGTTTTTCATAAAAATCCCCCGTAGACATGTTATGAGCTACTTTTCTTTCTGTCAAGAAATTCTGTGCAAGTGATTCTTTTTCTAAGTGCTGGAGTTTGGAAGCGCTCGTCGTAAGTCACTGAACGTCCCTGCATGCATCTGTTTCGCATTTGCACATAATGCAGGAGGCAGCAGCGCGACCCCTTAATACAAACGAGCGCTTCCAAACTCCAACATTTCTTCTTCTTGACAGAAAGTAGCTCATAACATGTCTACGGGGGATTTTTATGAAAAACAAGCTCGGCAGATTGAAAGAGAATAATTCAAGCTTGGACTACAGCTGCAATGTTGGTGAGTTTAACGTCGTTTAAGACAAGCAGATCGCAAACGCAAAATGATGAGTGGGGAGTCAATGGAGGGTATTGCAACTCTAGATTCATCCCATTATAAAAAAATCTAGAGTTGCAAATTGCGGCTATGCTTTGCCATCTGGTTGATTCAGTAGCACATAATAGGACTATGATGATAATAACTATAATAGAACTACTATGCAAATAAAATAAACTTAACAGAAATGCATTTAAATGAACTATTATTGGACAAACAGGACAATAGACCAACCAACCAACCAATACACAATACACCAACCAACCAATACAACTGGACAATACACCAACAAAACAACTGGGCAAAAATACACCAACCAACCAACCAATACAACTGGACAATTCACCAACCAACCAACCAACCAACCAACCAACCAATACAACTGGACCAACCAACCAACCAAGGGGCTTTTATTTGATTGTGAAGGCATGAATTAGCCTACAACCAATAAGGAACCAATAAATAAATGTTTACTTTATCATTATCATAAATGTTTAAGTATCCTCCTAACAAAGCCAACTACTGCAAATTATTTTGAAATTATACAGGTAAAATAAATAAATAAAATAAAATTGGTCAGCATTGGAGGCAACTCATAATAAATTAAATTGTAAACACACTTCTCCACCATAGCAGCACAGCCAGGATATACACTTTGTAGGTGTTTTTAGGTGTTTATGTTGTCCATTACAAGTCTGAAAGTCTCTCAGTTGTGTGGTAAACACTAGTTAGTTCAGCTGCTGTTACCTTTTCTTCTTGTTTTGGTTTTAGTACAAACGTGTCCATGCACCGTGAAGCCTCCTTTTGATCAACACGTTGCTTCACGTCGTTATTCACCTCCTCCGTGTGTCACTGAGAAACGACTCTAATTACAAATGTCACAGAAGACTCTTTCAATATGCCTTGCACTGCATGGCTTCTTCACCCACGGATAAATAGTTTCCCTGTGCTTGTTGTAACTGCACTTCATTTTCTTCCCCTTTCTCCTCCATGTTTTAGCTAAGACGCTAACTCGTTGTACTGTGTTTCGTGCGTTGTTTTGTTTTGGTGGGTGTTCACTAAACTATCCGCACCGCATTGATTTGATTTCCCCCTCTCTGCCCGGCTGTTTGATTGACAGCCAATCCTACCTACCTACCAGAGACGAAATGTTTAATAGTCATGGGGGCCCGCCCCCCCTCCCAAGTGTATGCCAAGTGTTTTTCCTAATATTGTTTATCGTTTTGATGACCTGTTATTTTTTCATGTTTCTGATGTCTTGATGTTTTGTTGTTTTGATGTCTTTACAGACAGGTTTTTATAACCTGTCTGTAAAGTACTTTGTAACTATATGTTTGGAAAGGTGCTATATAAATAAAATTAATTCATTCAAAACATAAATCAATTCAAAACTAGACTAAAAAAAACGTATTTGATAGGTACGCAAATGAAGAGCTATAATTTACATTTAACTAACGAAAATATGAGGTAGTATACATGCAATATAATAACACTATAAAGTAGGAATCATATTTAAGATCGCATAATCACTAAATCATATTAAAAATACTAAGTTACCTATACATACTATGCGATGCTCGTTGCCATCTTGGCCTAATCAGATGAAAAATGTAATGTATTGATCAATACGCCATATATATATATATATATAATTGTATATTACACACATACTGTACATATGAACTTGGGGTCAAACCAACCCAGCTTCCCATAAGGCCATACACACACACACACACTCAGGGTTGCATGCGAATTGCGCCATCTAGTCTGATAACCTCTCCATTGATCATGGGATTCTCAGCCAATGATGTCACCATATGGGCAAACTCTGCTGGGTCTCCCAGGCGTGAAGGGAAGGGCACTTGGCGAGCCAGGAATGATTTCACTTTTTCTGGAAGGCCAGCCAGCAAAGGTGTGGAGAACAGACCGGGCGCTATAGTGACCACTCTGATGCCCATGGGCGCTAGATCTCTTGCGATGGGTAGAGTCATTCCAACTATTCCGCCCTTGGAGGCCGAATACGCTGCCTGGCCCACCTGTCCATCAAATGCTGCTACACTTGCAGTGTTGATGATGCAGCCTCTGTGTCCGTCCGCATCTGGCTCGTTCTTTCCCATCTCCTTAACGGCCAGGCGAATCACATTAAAGGTCCCGCCGACGTTCACAGTGAGGACGCGTTGAAAGTCCTCCAGGCTATGAGGGACGTCACTCTTGAAGTTGTAAGTCTTGACGGCCAAGGCGATGCCAGCACAGTTCACCGCCAGGTCCAGCTTTCCAAACTTCTTCCTGGCCAGAGCAACAGCCGACGCCACATCTGCTTCTGAAGTCACGTCCGCGGGTGCAAAGGCACAGCGGTCTCCGAGGCTGGCCGCTAGGGCTTGTCCGTCAGAAGAGGGGAGGTCGAGGATCACGGCGGACGCCCCGTGCTGCACTAGTCGCTCTACCGTGGCCCTTCCCAGTCCAGACGCCCCGCCTGTCACCAGCCCCACCATGCCCTTGATTCTCCTAATGTTTGCCATGCTCACTCACTCGCCCGCAGTCAGTCAGCCGGACGGACCGTGCATTTCACCTAATCCGGATTGAATTTATATATTCCGTAAACTAACCAATACCCATATATGGGCGGCTGTGGCTCAGGAGGTAGAGCAGGTCGTCCAATGATCCATGGGTCGGCGGTTCGAATCCCGGCTCCTCCTGTCTACATGTCGAAGTGTCCTTGGGCAAGACACTGAACCCCAAATTGCTCCCGATGTGCTGGTTGTTACCTTGCATGGCTTCCGCCACCATCGGTGTATGAATGTGTGTGTGAATGGGTGAATGTAATGCACAATCTATGTAAAGCGCCTTGGATAAAGGCGCTATATAAATGCACCATTTACCATTTACCATATAAAGATGACCTCAGATAATTGGACAATGACTTGACAGATGCAGAGATCTCCATATATGGGCATATCGGTCAGATCGCCGGTGCAACGTAAGCGTGAGAGGCAGCGGCCCGAACCTTTAGTATATTAAATCACACCAGTACTGAAGTGAGGGGCGCTCTTATCATCATACAAGACATAACGTACATCATCTCTTTCCGGCCAATCACAATTGGCGTCCTCACTTTTCTGTCGCCACTTTTTATCCTCCTTTCTGTGGCTCAGCTAATCAGATCGTCGCTATGGGATACACACGCACACACAAAGCTGGGCCCCTCAAAAAGATCTATAAATTGTTGATAGGAAACCAATCTACAGTTCAACACAACAAGTGTAATAACACACCAAAAGAAAAATATTTAGCAGCAGCTCTTATCCAGAATGTCTTTTCCCGGGACATGTGGGTAACACATGAATTTGATATATGTGTTCCTCCAGGGACGAATAGTTTTCATAATCCTGACCCCCCGGCCCCCACAGACTCTACGTCACTGCTACCTACACACACACACACACACACACACACACACACACACACACACACACAGTCACGGCCCGCCCCCTGGCCCTGTCATGACAGCCTCCGCAGCTCCGCTGCTCTCCCACAGACCCACAGATAAAGCGCACATTTGAAAACCGGAGCCTGTCTATCATAATGCGGGACAACGTCTCAATTTGCGAGACGCATGAAAAGTCATTGAAATGCGGGACAATCCCGCACAAATCGGGACATCTGGTGTCAACCCTAAGCCACTCAAGCCTGTCAAAGTGGGCAGGGGTGAGGTGGGTTCGGGGAGTGAGGCCAAGTAGTAGCCTGACCAGTTTGTTTTGGGAAGTCTGAAGCCTTGTTTTAAGGGCCTTAGAGGTGCTGTGGTACCAGGAGGTGCATGCATAGTCGAAGAAACCTTGTACGAGGGCTCCTGTTAGGGTGTTTTTGTTGACCAGTGAGGAGATCCTGTATAGGAATCTTTTTCTTTGGTTGACTTTTTTGATTACGTTGGTGGCCATTTTATCACCGGAAAGATTTCCTCCAGGATGGAACCTAGGTAGGTAATTTCATCTTTTCGTGTGATAATATTGTCACCCACTCTAACCAAGAAGCCATCTGCCTTGCTGAGATTACTATTTGATCCAAATAGAATGGAGTCCAGGTAGGGAATGAGGCATTACCACAGATAAAGGAGTTTAAGTAACTCGGGGTAAGGACGGGGAGGACGGAGAAGGAGATTAGCCGGATAATCGGAGCGGCAGGCGCGGTATTGCAGTCACTGTACCGCACTGTTGTGGCGAAAAGAGAGTTGAGCCAGAAGGCAAAGCTCTCTGTCTTCCGAGCAATCTTCGTTCCTACTCTCACCTATGGTCATGAAGTGTGGTTCATGACCGAAAGAATAAGGTCGCGAATACAAGCGGCCAAAATGAGTTTTCTTCGACGGGTGGCTGGCATCTCCCTTAGAGATAGGGTGAGAAGTTCAGTCACACAAGAGAGACTCGGAGTATAGTCGCTGCTTCTTCACCTGGAAAGGAGCCAGCTTAGGTGGTTCAGGCATCTTGTTAGGATGCCTCTCATGTGTCTCTCTATAGGGAGGTCCTCGAGGCACGTCCCACTGGGAGGAGACCCCAGGCAGACCAAGGCGAGGTTGGAGGTAATACATCGACTCACTGGCCTTGGAACGTCTCGGGATCCCCCATAGGAAGTCACTAATGTTGGTGGAGCTGTTTTCCCCGCGACCCGACTACGGATAAGCGGTTGAAGATGGATGGATGGAAGGTTGTACGCCTGTACACAAGAGAGTAAAACATATTTTTGGTTTGGCTTCCTTCAGACAATGCAGCAGCATAGACAATAACAACAGTAGAATAGTAATGAAATGCTTTACATAAAAATGATAAAGAAATGGAAAGAGTGCAAAAAAGAGCAAGGACAGAAAGAAAAAGAAGATTCAAGAGCATAATCAAATCCAAAGCATGTGCATGTCTTGCCATATTGTATATAGCGTCAAATCAAATGTACAAATAGTTATTGGTATATTGTATATACCAGCAGCATTTTCTTATTATTATTTTTCCCCCCCAGTAAATGGTATGATCATGCAAATTCAAGAACACCACTAAGCCTATCCACTACATGGGAATGTAGTGGATGTCATACTAGTCAAAGACATAGCAGGTTTAGTGACAATCTGACCAATACATTGCATAATCTGTGTGTACTACAGCCGGGATTGGCAACTATGATGATGGAGAGAGCCACTATATTTCCACACTCACTCCAGAGGGCCACATTGCATACTGTCGTAGCAAAAATAGCCGATCTACAAAACGTGTCGCATTGCAACGCGTTTTGAGCTTGTAGATCAGCTATTTTTGCTATATTTGAATTTACATCCTGAATTATTTATTCTTTTTAATCCTGAAAAGTAACACTTTTATTTAATTTCAAATGCTTTTCAAATGCCTTTAATTATAGTCATGTTAACTTTATTCCTGAACTAAATACAAATACATTGGACATAAAAAAAACAATACAATTATTTGTAATACTACTCATTAAGCTGAAATAATTAAAGCGGATGACCCGCTTTAATTATTTCAGCTTAATGAGTAGTTTGCATGTTTGGAATTGTAACAGCTGAAATCAATAACATATCAGTATTCCAAAATTAACCTGCAGGCCACATTAAGTGAAGGTGGGGGCCGTGGCGTGGCCCCTGGGCCGCCAGTTGCCCATGTGTGCAGTAGAGTAGCCTATCTTGGCTGCAATATAGGTTTGGCTCCACACAGAGCTCCCTCCTGCCCCCTGCAGTTCACTCAACTAATTGCAGCGTAATGAATATCAATTGACTCGTCCTCCTCTTGCTGTGGCTCTCCTGCTGTACTTGTCAAAAGAAATCCAGCCCTCATCGGTCTACAGCAGGGGAAATGCAGGGAAAATGTGATTGCGTGTTGCGTCGTCCATTAATCGGGTACCAATCTCTTCAGTGGGGATGAAGGAGAGAAAAAAGGAGTAGCCCAGAAGAACAGACATAAAGACAAAGAATGTGATTAAGAATTACTGGTAACTGAAAATCTGCTATTCTCAGTGAGCAAGCAACACAGGCTATTGCTGACTGGCAAAGAGCCCGCCTGGGAAGCAGAAGGTCCCAGGTTCAAATCCCAGCCCCATTAAAGCGGCAAGGTTTCCCTGAGAAAGGCACTTAAGTCTGCTGGGTGAAGTTGAAAACTGAACCCCCCCCAGCAGGTCACCCAATTTCACCCAAACACCAGTGAGTGAGCGAGTGAGTGGGTGTTGGAATTTGGCTCAAGGGTTACTGAGCCATGTGTGAGGTCAGGAGTCTACAGTGATCTCACGTTTCTGTAGCGTGAGGCATGCAGCTTGATGGGGACATAGTTTCTGTTGCACTTGCACTATAGCCTCGAGAACCTTACAGACGTATGCAAAGCCTAGTTATGTAATTTAGATAGAATTTGATGTAGACATAGCACTCTATAGTGTATACTCATAGTTTAATTG
Source organism: Electrona antarctica (assembly GCF_951216825.1). Classification (NCBI taxonomy): domain Eukaryota; kingdom Metazoa; phylum Chordata; class Actinopteri; order Myctophiformes; family Myctophidae; genus Electrona; species Electrona antarctica. The sequence goes on from NC_136810.1 coordinate 38,870,383, forward strand.
TATAGATATTGTACAGATATTCTACTGTTCTATAGGTTCTTAGCTTGCTTATGATTCTTGATGACTATTTCTATGTATTTGAGGTATTACCAAAATTGTTCTTGCTTACTGTAAATCGCTCTAGATTAAGAGTCTGGTAAATGCCTAAATTGTAAATTGACATAACACTAGTATGTTGCAGGGACAATTTACCCCTTGTTGCCAAACACAAAGGCATCTTATTAATTTGGTATGACTTGGCTGGGATGTAACCTCAGGGCAGTGAGACACTAACCACACAAGGCCATATAGCTGGTCTCCATTACATGTGTGAGGAAGACAATGGAGAGAAATCCTTATTTGTTGCCAGGCTTGCTTGTATGATGCAACCTAGCTTATTTTCTGTTGTTCTGTGTGCATCTCTGAAATGACCAGAAGATGGCGTCAGCTGTTACTAAACAGCAGCACTCCAAGAGGTATTACACCAACCTATGTTAAACTAGTTGAACAGTGGGACTGAAACATAGCTTTGAGAAGACATGATTATCTTTATTATTGCTGTTTGTAACAGCTCCAAGTCCCGAATGTAGATGTTTTTTGTATGTATTTACCTCCACAGCTAATGAACAGCCCATATACCGGTTACGGTCTGAGGCAAAACAAAATACATAATATACAATACTGGCCAATTCAAATACACTTTCAAAAACTGAAAGTAAGAAATAAACACTTGATAACTAACAAAAAAAAAAAAAAAAAGAACTAAAGAAACTGTTGTCTACTTGTTAGTCTCAAACCAACTATCTGAGCAATTCTCTCCACTCAACATTTCCAGCCTCCCCTATAGGCTATACCAGGTGAGACCCACCCACGGTAAACCTGACCCATGAGTTAGAGTGACTAACTATACAATTACACATTTCCTTAAAGGAGCATTCAGTGATTTGGGTGATTTGGAAAACCACCCAGTCCGCCCCGGTAACAAAATGTGCACATGCACGCTCTACAGTGGGGGGAAGTGCAACAGGCCAACAGCATGTGCACCAAGGCCCGCCCCCACTCGATCATGATTGGAGGAAGGCCCCACTCATCCTGATTGGATGAAGGTTTTGCCACCTGCCACCAAAACTGAAACTAGGGTTTTTTGACCCCAGGGGCTCACTGGGGACAGGGAGGAACTCCTTATATGGTCAGCACACTCTATAGTAGGGAGGATTATCCAGAAAAAAATATAAAATAAGTGATATAAGTGAAAAAATATAAAATAAGTGATATTTGAATTAAGTCAAATCACTGAATATACCTTTAACAGAATCTGGATGTTTTTCAAGGCATCAAATAAATCACAAAACAACTACAATAGAATTAGGCAACACAGATTATATGCTGAGCAGAGTATAAGGACAGTCAATTAATGGAAGCAGCTGTACGTGTGCGTTTGTAATGTTCAGTTATTTTAACTTTAAACATCTGCTTCTAGATCGCTTATGAGAACATCCCAATTGTTCTATTTTACAGAAAAATTTAGAAATATGTATTTCTATTTATCCATACACTCCCATGGCCTGTCACTTTAAGACCACGGGCCTTGTGTGTGATGACGCAGGCGCGCTTTCGTGCGCGAGGTTATAAAACCCCCTGGGCTGTATTTTGCGTGTCTTAAGTACCAGGTCTTATTACTTAACTTAAGACCTGGAGGCGTGGTCAATGCTCTTTGGCCACTCAGAATAGCCAAATGGCATTGATCACGCCTCCAGGTCTTAAGTAAGAGACGCAAAATACAGCCCCCTGTGTCTTCCACTCTCCACCCCATTTCCTTTTCTTCTGCCTTTACAGAATCAAGCTGTGTTATCACTGAAGGGTAAGAATTACTTGTCTATAGCTTCACAAGGACAAGTGCCAACACTTGTACCGCAAGGTGACTTTTTTTTTGCCCGGTGGTAAATACAAATCACAGTAACAAACAAACTCCGATTAAGTATTGGGTCACTTGAGTGAAAAACTGAAAGAGCGTTTAGCCAAATATAGCCGATCATTGTTCCGATTTACATTCGGGACAACGAAGGTTAGGCGAACATATAGCATTAGCTTAACTTGCTAGAAGTGCTATCAACATAAGCCAGTGTTAGCTACGCTACGGCGGGGTTAGCATTAACTATAAACTCACTATATAGCTCGAAGCCAAAATGAGCTGGTTGCTGCTGCATATAGCCTGCCCAACACGAGCTAGCCACCGCAACACATGTATTATCAAGTGCTAGCTGCAGCAAATGCTAACACCACGCTAAAGCGGGGGATAGCATTAGCTTACACGATAGCTTATAGCCACGAGCTGAGCCACAAGCAGCAAACGCTAGCAGTAGCACTGTTACCAACCAGAACTACAGCCGATAATAATTAATATGGCTGATCGTGATGCTAACACCCCAGCCTGTTCACCTCAGACCGGGGCCACGGCTGCGCCAAGCAAGATTTGCCACTTGTCCACATGCAATAACACGCTAGCACCAGACGATTTGCACAACCTGTGTATCTGCTGCCTGGGCCTGACCCATGCTAAGTCCGCTCTAGAGGAGCATTGTGACTGTGTTAAATGTGCAGAGCTATCACGACCAGCCAAAAAGGAGCGTCTGAGACGTGCCTGAAACTTTTTCTTGGCCGCATTCGATGACGACGAATTTAACCAGGATATCGAGCAACAACGTTGCCCAGACGAGCCTGCTGTAGACCCATGGCCCAGCCACGTACTACAAAATGGTAATGCTAACACGTCCTCCTCCCTGGCGAGTAGTGCATACACTCGGATGGGAGCGAGGCCCAAACCTTCGGCTACAGTCAGCATACCACAGGCTAGCAAGACCACCGCTACACAAGGCACTCTTGCTGCACTAGTACCTCTACAGGAGGACCCACCATGGCCCCCGGCTTCCTTGGACCGCTCTTGGGGCGGCATCATGGACTTCCTGGAGCCGGTGGGGGAGCTCCCATCCTACCAGGAGGATCCCCTCCCCGATATGGGTCCCTATGTTGTTCTTGATGAAGCCAGAGATTCCGATTTCTCCGACTCGATGAGCACTACGAGATGCTGGTTGGCGATGATCCACAGCGCGAAGCTGAACCCCCAGGGGCCCCAACCCCGCTGTTGATCCTCAATGGAGCTGCTGCCCCGCCACTGGCCGCTATGGTCGCGGCACCGATGGATATCGAACCAGGCGTTCCCGTGCAGCTAGCACAGCATGACGAGGAACGCCTATCAGTTTTCAGAACGGCAGCATTCCGATGCGGACGTGAATGGCCACATGCATCCCCGGATGCACCCGGGGGCTTCCAGTGGCAGGGCCTGGAACAACAACCAGCCCCCCGGAGCTCAGAACCATTTTACCCTTCGCCCAGGGCTTCATGGAACACCTGACTCTGACATGGATCGCTCCCTCCTTTCAGGACCATCCACCACGTAGCAACGCATTTGTCCTCGACACTGAAAGACCCAGCGTCGCAGGCCTGGGTGGTATCCCGGACATAGACCACCTCATGGAAGGCTATCTGATGTGTCCCACACAGCCACGCTGTCCTCCAGCAGATAAACCTCCGTCCTTCCCCAGAAAGACAGGGAAGCATTGAAGGCGATAAAACGTATCTACTCTCACATGACAACAGTGGCCAAAATCCGCACCAGGCTCGGCCAGAGCCAAGGAGGAACCCTGCAAGTCCCCACAACGTCCCCCTAAGAAGGGAGGTTCCAAGGGACGCGGTCGAGGGCGTGGTAAATAGCATGAAGGCTCCTGCTATGGGTTCGGACACGGTATCGACGATGGAGGCCATGGGTCCAGCTCTCGAACCACCGTTGAAAAGGAGGAAGACGTCCCCGCCACTCGCAGAGAGCGAGTGCAGCAAAACGAACATACCCTCCGATGTTGTTACTGTTTGTGTAACCGAAATGCGTGTAATGTGCAATTCTGTATGTGCTGCATTAAGTTTTGTGTTAATAAAAACACAAAACAAAACACAAAACAAAAAACAACAAAACCGAACCCATATGAACCCATCGCTGGGGCGGCTCCCAGAGCCCTCCTGGTCTATGGGGTGACAAGTTGGCAACGTGGCGAGAGCTTCACTCGCCACGGGCTGGCAACGTCACAGCCAAATTTCCCCAAATTGTGGGGAAGGCTTCCTCACTCAGAGGCAACACGACCGCGTAGTTGCCGGCCCACGTGCTGGCGCCACTCCCCCACAGCCAACAAGCCTGCAGCGTGTAGCCAATCCACTAGCTCAATGTTTTCCACAATGGAAACAGTGTGGAGCGACAGCATGGGTGCTGAGCACCATCACACAAGGCTACAAACTACAGTTCGCTCGACAACCTCCCATGTCGTCACGAGTAATTTTCACTCGTGCAACAGGGCAGGCAGCGAACATTCTGCGAGCAGAAATACTTTCCCTCATAGACAAGAGCGCTGTCAGAGAGGTTCCTCCAGACCAGAGTCACCACGGTACTTTTACAGCCGGTACTTTGAGGCCTCGTAAGGCCTCAACAGATACGAATTTATCGCCACTCCACTCCTTTAGACGGATTGGTTCCTCCACCTGCAGAAGGTCATCTTACTGGTGGCCCTCACGACGGCTAAACGTGTCAGTGACTTGCAGGCCTTGTCTGTCAGTCCGGACTGCACGGTGTTTATTAATTAAAAAAAGGTGACCGTTAAGCCAAACCCTGCATTTGTCCCTAAGAACTCGTCCTTTCACCCTCCTCCTTGGTTATTTAACCAAAACATCTGCGACAGATCGAAGGTGGCCCTTCTCGCTTGCTTTTTGCAGAAGAAAAGGGTTGCCTGGGGTGGAGAGCGGAAGACACAGGGGGTTTTATAACCTTGCGCACAAGAGCGCACCTGCATCATCACGCACAAGGCCTGTGGTCTTAAAGTGACAGGCCACGGGAGTGTATGGATAAATAGAAATACATATTTCTACATTTTTCTGTAAAATGGAATGTGGAATCTGATGGAACCACAATTCACATTAATATAGCATAAATAACTGTTTTAAACTAGTATAGTATAGTGCAACATCACATTGTCTCTCAGCTGGGCAAACATGTCATGACACAGAGGGTAGTATTATGCGTATCTTAAGTACCAGGTCTTATTACTTAACTTAAGACCTGGAGGCGTGGTCAATGCTGTTTGGCCACTCAGAATAGCCAAATGGCATTGATCACACCTCCAGGTCTTGAGTTAAGTAATAAGACCTGGTACTTAAGACACGCATAATACTGCCCAGAGTCCTTAGCAGGCTAGTAGTCTCAGAATAGCCAGTGGCCACTATCTTGATGACCACAATGTTGCTTGGTACATGTTAGGACACCTACTGTTGTGCTTCCTTCCTGACCATACCTTATATGGACAATTTGGGACAAAGGGGGTTGGGGAACCTGAGAGACCACCTTTCCCTTTGATGTCTCTGTCCTGAACTGTATAAAGACACTAGTGAAATGATTGTAACTGTGTTAGTCTCCGGAAGCCGTGAGGCTGAAGGATGGGGCTCAGGGCTCATGGCTGATCTGTATTTTGTACTCTGCAAATAAATGGAACTACGGAACAACCTTCATTTGCCTGTCTGCCGTCGACTTCATTCTCCGTATTTTTGCCTAAGTATTTAAGTCAAGTCTTTATGTTTGTTTATGCGCTATAGAGGAGAGAAAAGCAGTCTCTTCTCTCTCTTTAGTTCATTTACTTCAGGAACAATTGGGATGTTCTCATAAGCGATCTGTCGCAGATGTTTTGCTTAAATAACCACGGTTATCTTATAACCTTCAGTTTTACATCATGGAGTCTTCTAGTGTCTATAGGGCGTGGGTTGCCCCATGACGATGATGAAGAAGAAGTAGGAGAAATAAGGGGAAGAGGATACATATAATAATAATGATAACAAAGATTATTGTTATTTTCATGACGCTTTTGAGGCCTAGTAGTATATACCTATATGCTTTTGTATTACTGTAAATTAATCTCATGTCATTCATTACAACTAAGTCATGTTAAATAATCAAAAGTTGATACATGCTATACAACTATATTGAGAAATATTTTCAGATATTATGGGCTTTCAAAACAAACGTGCCTCTTGGCCATAGAATCTGTCTCAACACAGATGTATAATCAGGCAACAAAATATATAATTCCCTCTTAATTAATATGTGTACATTTGCGGTTTTGCCTCTGCTCTGGAATGAAGGCCAAAGTGTACATTGTGTTTGAGAGACAATGAGTGTAATGGCTGCATGTATCACTGACAGTAATGCAGGACAGTAATACAGGAAAACACGATTGCCCCAGGTCAAATCTGGCGACCTCGGAACGGTCGCCACCAGGTATTCTGATTCATGAGTTTCAAATGTAGTCCTACTACAACTGCCATGTTGGGCACCAGCACACACACAGATGTGTCTGATTGGCATAGAACTAATGTTCTACGCCAATCAGAAAGATTGTAACAACTGTGTTGGTCCCCAACATGGCAGGTGTAGTAGGGACTACATTTGAAACTCATGAATTCCTAAACGTAACCTCAGTAAAACTATGCCTAAACCTAGCCTTATTCCTAAACGTAACCTCAGTAAAACTATGCCTAAACCTAGCCTTATTCCTAAACGTAACCTCAGTAAAACTATGCCTAAACCTAGCCTTATTCCTAAACGTAACCTCAGTAAAACTATGCCTAAACCTAGCTTTATTCCTAAACGTAACCTCAGTAAAACTATGCCTAAACCTAACCTTATTCCTAAACGTAACCTCAGTAAAACTATGCCTAAACCTAACCTTATTCCTAAACGTAAC
>NC_136810.1:38882194-38892194 GCF_951216825.1 Electrona antarctica
GGGCAAGACACTGAACCCCAAAATGCTCCCGATGTGCTGGTTGGTACCTTGCATGGCTTCCGCCGCAATCGGTGTGTGAATGGGTGTGTGAATGGGTGAATGTAATGCACAATCTATGTAAAGCGCCTTGGATAAAGGCGCTATATAAATGCGCTATATAAATGCACCATTTACCATTTTACCATTTACCACCTGTGGTGGGATCTGAGCTTCTATACTCACATGTCATCCAGTTATCATTTTATGTTTTCTTCGTAGAGTTACAGTATATAGTTCAGTGGTTTTCAACCCTTCAACCCTTTTCATATCAAGGTCCATTATTTATTCTGCATTTGAGCCACGGATAACCATTTGATTATACATTTAGCCTCTCAGACCCAAAACTAAAGAATAGTATTTTCCTGTGGTTGCATTTTGTCCACAATTCCATGCATGCTGTATTGTTGTTGGTACCATTAGGAGAGATAACAGGCAAATGTTGATCAAAATAACAATTATTCTACATTCTCTAATGTAGACTTCTTGTAAATTAAGTAATGCAGATGTTTAACAATAATTTAACTCTTGAAAATGTAAAATGAAACCAAATGGACCTGTCAGGGTCAATTTGGTTTCATTTTACACTCTCAGAGTTAAAGATCTAATAAGGGTCCATTTGGTTACAAACTCTCCATCATTTAGCTGGGGACCACCTGGAACACCCTCAAGGACCACTGGTGGTCTCCAGACCACTGGTTGAAACCAGTTGAAACCACTGGGTTAGTTCATCATAATAAGCTTCATATTGCATACCCATACTGTACCTGATTGCTGTTGGGCTGCACCTGAGTGCCTCACCCTCTGGCCAATGCAAGCAGGGGTCAAACTTGGCATACACTGTAAAATCCTGCATTTAACTCCTCAATGGGCACGCAAGGGTCCATTTGGTTACATTCGTACACTCTCAGAGTTATAAATTGATAAATGAACACTGAGGCGTGTACTGTATTGTATGCTGTAGGCCTATGTTTTGATCTGGTTATCTGGCTATGAGTTAATTCTACAAACATGGTTTGTAGCTGATTGACATGGCTTGTGTGATTAAAAAGCCTACATTCCACTCTGCACTGCAACAAAATAAAGTTGACAGCTCTCTGCATGCTGTGCGTGTGCGTGCACGAGTGTGCGAGTGTGCGTGCGACCGTGCGACCGTGCGTGCGTGCGTGCGTAATTTACCCATAGTCAAAATCTGTTGAAAACTGTGAGAGTTTATATTGTAAAATTTATATTGTAAAATCAATGTTAATTTAACTCTGAGAGTACAAATGGAACCAAACGGACCCGTTAGTGTCCGTTTTGTTCCATTTGTACACTCTCTGAGTTACAGACCCATAAGGGTCCATTTGTTTCCAAACTATCATCTAGCTGGGGACCCTCTGGAACTCCCTCAAGGACCCCTGGGGGTCCTTGGACCCCACTTTAGGGAACCACTGATGTAATGTAATGCTGTGTATCACACCATCACATGACACTACCACTACCATGATCACACGTTCAAGGCCTACTGGAGCTAACCATACCAAATATGTAGACGCGACAACATAATCAATAGTTATTCAGTTATAACAGCTATTTAGTCTTTACAGAGATCTACATTAGTAGGCTATGACATCATGGATTTGGATTTCAGATTTAAGTCATTAGTGCAGGTTCAGTGCAGTATCGCATGGCATCACAACATGGCCCGATTGTATATAGGAGAAAAACTAAATCTGAAATACTTAGCATGCTTGGCTCTTCAATTATATTTTGGTTGAATTGGTTGAATTACACCAGAGGTGCCCAAAAGGTAGATTGCGATCTACCAGTAGATCATAAAGGCAGATCACATGACAAGGTAGATCACATGGCATGCCCCTAAAGAATATTTAATTTAAATATTTTAAAGAAATCAGTCAGTCAGCTCAAACCCACAATGCAATATTTTGTTTTCAAGAGTGTTGCTGTACACAAACGTCGGTAGCATTAAGCTACAAATTAAATGCAAAAACTAAAAAAGGTACAAATTTAAACTATTTTCAGCAATGGTATAATAATGTTTTCGGTGGGTAGATATTGTTAAGCTGGTCATTTTGAAAGTAGCTCTCAAGTAAAAAAAAAAAAAAAGTGGGCACCCTTAAATTGCACATTGTATGGTGTGTAGTAGTGTACAAGTCCCTTATACGGCACCTAAAAGCAAAGATTAGTGTAACTTATGATGAATTGTACTGTCTATTCTATACATTCTTCTAGTCTCATTGAACTGTAACTGTGTCTTTCAGGTGCAACTGCAACAACAACAGCAACAACAACAACTACAACAACAGCAACAACAACAACAACAACTGTGAATGACTAGTGACTATACTGTCACTGTCAGTGTAAACATTATTGTCCTTTTCAGGTCTTTTTGCGGTCTGGGCTTGCTGTCAAAATGACTATCCAGGAAGCCCTTACCCCAAAAAGCATCTGCAGGGGATCCTTGCATCAAAGATGAAATGCCTTCAATTCCTGCCTGTTGCCACACTGAGCTCAGTTTACAGAGTTTCGGTCAAAATACAGCTGTTCTAGATCCAGTTAAAAGTGGTCTGAAATCATGTAGATTGTGTCGTGCCATTGTGTTGCCATCGTGTTGTGTCATCCAACCAAAATGCTATTGGATTAGAAAGAGTCTGTCAGGTTGGGCAGCTATTCTGATATGTCCAGTAGATGGCAGCATTGGTCTCCTCTGGAGACCTCCATGATACATTTGGACAATTATGATGATCATCAAAACCACAATGATCATTATGTCTTTGTCTGCCACGTAACAGTTTATGACATGAGAAACTGATGCTTACTTTATGCTCCATCGTGTGATGTGTTGCATGTAATGCTGAAAATAGCCAATCTAGCTTGTGAGCTTATCCCTGTAAGCCTTGTGGAGCCATGAGGCCCATATAGGGCATGAACCTATCTCCTGTTTCTGTAGCGTGAGGCAGCTTGATGGGCAAGTACACCCCCTGGACATGACATGCTAGTATGCCCCCAATCCAACCCTTGATGCTGAGTGCCAAGCAGGGAGGCACTGGATCCCATTTTTCACAGTCTTTGGTATGACCCGGCTGGGGATCGAACCCCGACCTCCCAGTCTCAGGGAGGACACTCTAACCACAAGGCCACGGAGCTGGTGCAAAGCTTATCCCTGTATGTCACATTCAATGGTGCACGCCGTTGTAAGACAGTATAAATCCGGCTTGAATGTGAAAATACCGTTCCATTCAGCTGCAGCTATGATATTTATTGTATGATGTTAAACTAAAGTAATTACATTTGTGGTATTAAATACAAATGTATGTTTAATTTGGAACTGTATTTGTTTGTTTGGAATGTATTACTTCCGGACAAAAGGCAGTGGTCTCTGCCAGTATGGTCGTAGTAAAGCCTGTGGATTGATTGCATCTGTAGACTTCTGTCTCTATCCAACAGTTGACTTCTCATGCAAAAATTTGTCATTTCCGATTCATCTCTGCAAAGCTCAACATTTCATGGTCCAAGTGCTTGAAGCAGCATACCAAATGAGTGGCAGGTGCAAACAGATCAAAGTTGTATAACTTGTTTTTAACTAGCCCTCGTGCACACGGCTTTCCAGTAAAACTCACACATGCACGCACGCACCCACGCACGCACGCACCCACACACACACACACACACACACACACACACACCTTATAATCAGTTCCACATTGGCCGGCACATTTAGACCATTAACCAAGAAAAGCATTGAACATAATACAAACTTGGACGTTACAGTCTATAGTTGACATAGCCAAAATGACAGGATATAAAACATCTGTGTGTTATTCATGGTATTATTATTATTATTATTATTATTATTATTATTATTATTATTATTATTATTATTATTATTATTATTATTATTATTATTATTCTTTGTATGGTTGGTTGGATTATCATATATGAGTCGAGCAGGGTGCTGGCCGTTTAGACAAGAAAGTTGTGACAACTCCGTTCACTTCATGGGGCCAGTCCAATGGCCGCTCTTCTACATAAACTTCTATTGGTGAAGTGTGACAAAGTCCTGGACCAGAAGTTCACAGAATGCACTGGACTCAGGCAACAAGCCCAGCTTTAATGATCTTACATAGCCTTTATTTTAAATCGTTTGAATTTTTAGTAATAGTACAACATAAACATTACAGAGACTTTAGTTGTTACTGTACAATACTTTAAGACAGTTGGCATGTTGCACACATGCCTAAAATTGCAGATATATTTAAAACTCCAGCTTGTCACACTCCAGGGCTGCATGAACAGCACTCGAACGCTGTTTTCTGCCCCTCAATGATGCCACTCTCCTAGTCTACACCACTCTGGCCTAAACTTAACCCTAACCTCAGTAAAACTATACCTGCCCGGGAGCCACAGTAAACCGGGTCTATCCTATAATGTTGGTGGGATTCATATTCAAGTCCAGGACCCCCAAGGGGTCCTCAGAGTTTCTACAGGGGACACTAACTACACTACAACTGCATTAGCATCCCTGTTCTTGGGAGAACATTCGTGCTTACAGTATGAGCTTTTTCTAAACAGAGATGCATGCCGGCTGATTAAAACCTGGACTTCTCAGTGATTGGACAGTCACACTCCCTGAGCCTTTTAGAGATGATTAACTCGCGGTGGCATGTGCCCGAGTGTCAAACGGTTTGTTTGCCTTTTGTTCTTTCCTTATTAGGTCTGTTGACATGCAATCCTGGGAGACCAGAGTAACCTATCTGAGTGCACTTATTCTGGAGAGAAAAGCTGCTAGACCAGCGGTCCCCAAACGTTTTTGGCCATGCACCCCCTGTTACACCCTGACCTAGCTGACACACACCCAGCGCTAAGTCTTGTTGTATTTTGCTGAGAATTATATATTTGTTTTATGATTATGGCAAATAAGCACAGAATGTCACTGCACTGAGAGACATGTAGCTGCTGTATACTCCCACAGCTGCTCTATACATCTCCTTGCAACAGTGGTTTACCACATTTTGGTTTGTGTTAAATAACACCATAAAACTGCCATTACCCTTTTCATGCCACACACCCCCTAGAGGGCGTCCGCGCACCACAAGGGGTGCACACAGCACGCACCACAGTTTGGGAACCCCTGAACCACTATAGACACTAGAGCCTTGACATTGTAGAACAGTAGCTCCCAGACCTACACTGAGACCCCAGAGAGTCCTCTGCATGCTGTGTTCAAGGCATGTCATTTGTTCCAAATGCTGCCATCCCAGGTCTACACACCAGTTGCAACTCCTTGGGACAAAACCGTTTTGTCCAATGCAACTCCTTGAGTTGCAAGGAGTTGCATTGGTGTAGTTGACCTTAAAACGGTTTTGTCCCAATTAAGGAGTTGCAACTGGTGTGGTTTTGGTTTAAGATGGACACATATCCCATACTTAGATAATATTGGACCTACAATACGCCTCAGCTCAGCCATACTTATCATGTTTTTTCTGCCTCTGTATCAGCTCTGCATTATGCCCTGTATTACAGTATATACCTGTAACCTCGTTATCTAATCTGTTTATATTTTTGAGTGGTGAAACCACTCCCTTACGGAGATATGTGTGTGGGTGCCTGCATGGGTGGGTCTGAGCACGAAAACAGCCTGCCTGGGTGGGTCTGAGCACGAAAACAGCATGGTTGTTTTTCACCACCTGTGCGCAACCTAACACACACACACAAACGCACACGCACATATTAACTGTATATATATATACATTTGGGTGTGCCAGTACAGTACAGTACAGTACAGTACAGTACAGTACAGTACAGTACAGTACAGTACAGTACAGTACAGTACAGTACAGTACAGTACAGTACAGGGACCCCCACACGGTAACTCTGTCATTTCTCCAATAAACATATTCTGCAAGAAATAGATACAAAAATGAAATAACATTGATGTATGTTGACCTCAGCAGGTGGAGCGTGCTTCCTCTCGGCGATAAGAGCAATCAAAATGGTAATTTTACCCAGGTTACTGTACCCTTTTTTGTCACTGCCAGTAGAAATACCTCAAAACAATTCAGGGAATGGAATAAACATATGTCACGTTTTATGTGGGATAAAAACAAATACCAAGGGTGAAATGTCTACCTTGCAACTGCCCCGAGAGAGAGGAGCATGTCCCTCCCATCTTTAAGGGATTATTAATTAGCAGCACAGAGACCCTTGGTATATTGGTGTAACCAATCTTACATTGCAAAATAGAAAAGCATTATCCTTAATGGATAAACCAATGCAGTTGTTATAGGTTGCACTAATAGAGAGAAAGGAATATTTCATTCAAGTCAATGGTTAAATGTATAATTTAAAATATGGTTAAACATGGTTAAATGTTTCCAGCTTCAGAGGGAAGCTAAACCTTTAAGTTGGCCAGCATATGACTCTGACTTCATACCAGCAGTATTGGACAATAGGTACAAACAATGGTACCACAATGGTATCACCTCTAAAAAAAATCTAAAGCTGAAATATGAGTTGGATAGGCAGGACTTGTATAAATTAAGGGATTATTTTGGTAAAAAAGACCAAATGGTTTATGGTCCCAATTTATGAATGAATGAACCATTGTAAAGCGCTTTGAGCACTTGGAAAAGCGCTATAAAAATGCAATTCATTATTATTATTATTATTATTATACAAATCAAAACTTTTTTTTCAAGAAATCTGCCTAATGATGATGGCCGGGTTTCTGAACTGCCCACAGCCCTCTATGAGATATAGACTTTTTTTTGAATATATATTTTATCCCACAATTTTGCAACACATTTTTTCATTCATGCATGAGGAGTCCAAGCTGCTTCTTTTCACCTGACAGAGGGGGTTTTCCCCGGCCGGACGTAGCGCGTGGAAGGAACACGTTATTCTGACCAGTTCCTTTCCCCTCCGTCGGGCGCCCCGGCTGGCCAGAGGGAGGTAGTTTTAGAGACCAGGATTACTGCATGTTTTTTGTGAGGGTACCTACCATAGGGGACACGGGGAGAACATGCAAACTCCACACAGAGGGGCCCTTTCGCCAACCCCGCCTCGGGTATGGGCACTGATGACGCGGAGGAGTGTGTGGGGACACCCACAGTGTCCCCAGCGGGAATCGAACCCAGGCCCTTCTAGCTGAGAGGTGACAGCACTACCGATTGTGCCACCGTGCCCCTTGATATATAGATATAGACAGAGTAGAAAAAAAATGTGGTATTTTATCATGAACATTAGTGAGGATCAATAATATAAAGAGAAGTTGAAAAGTGGTTAAGTGGTCCTTTAAGATTTTACTTGCAGCAAGCCAAAAAAAAGCTATTACAAGAAACAGGTTACAAAAGAATTGTCCTACTGTTGACCTATTGCATCTCCTATAGAACATCTCCTAGACAACAAGAAACTGGTTACAAAAGAATTGTCCTACTGTTGACCTATTTATCAACATTGTGAAACATTTGCATCTCCTATAGAACATCTCCTAGAGTCGACAACGTTTCGACCCCTTGTGGGTCCCACAAGGGGTCGAAACGTCATCCTTCCAATTTAATAAAATTCCTGTGGGAGCTACGAAACAGTGTGCGGACTATTTCTCCCTCTCCTGTACATAACTTTTTGTTCAGCACCTGAAAGTTTTTTAGAGATGTGCATACTTTCCTTTGGATTCCATTTGTTTGTGTCTAGCATATTTCTAAAATTCAAAAATAAAGAGTTTAAAAAAGAAATAAAAAACCCCCCACCAAAACAGAGAACAATAGTGGACAGCGAGTTGCTCGGCCATTGGCTCCTCTCTCATTCAGGGTCCTGTCCATTCCGTAGCACGAACCTCGCCCATAGGAATGCAAATTTGTGCCATGGGGTGCCAGGTGTGCAGGATTGGGCCATCACCTGTAGCCTATACCTGACGGGTACAATATCTCCATTTAGTGTTTCTGATGTGCGATTTAAGTGCCGACAGTGCCATTACCAGGCTACTTCAGGGCTACTTCCCTGGGAAAGCGAACAAGAGTCAATTGTGACAATGATCTGCGCATCATGTTAAACCAGGTAGTAGACTGACAACCTCTCTCCAGAATAGTCTGTCCCCTAGCGTTTGAGAGAGATTAATTTAACTGAAGGTCTGAACTACGATTCAGTTATAGATATTTTCAAGTGCAAGCCCTGTGGTGACACGACACATTTTGCCTTCCTAAAATGTCATTCCTTGAGATGCCACTGGAACATTGGAGTAGTTGCGAACGCCAGTGAGCCTTTACTATGAGACCCAGCAGAACATGTCTTTGTGTGTGTGTCACGCTGTAACACCACCCGCCCGCCACCAGAGGGCGCAGCTGTATCACACACAAAAACACACACGCACGCACGCACGCACGCACGCGCATCGGAATAAAAACTTACAAAAAGAAAAAAAAGAAAAAAGAAAAAGAGAAAAGAAAAGCTCTGTGTGTGTATGGGTGTGTGTGTGTGTGTGTGTGTGTGTGTGTGTGTGTGTGTGTGTGTGTGTGTGTGTGTGTGTGTGTGTGTGTGTGTGTGTGTCAGACTGCCACAACAGCTGCGTTCGCTTCCCGCGTTCACGCGTCTTACTTGTGTTCTTATTACGTTTCTTTGCTGGAACCACTCCACATCATAAATATGACTGGATAGAGCCAGCCAGCCTTTTTAAATGCATTATTCAAAATGCTTCTCCATCCAAAACACTTCTCTGAAATACATTGGCAGCAGGAGAGATGACAACATCTGGAGTCAGGAAACATGCTGGACCTTACTAAAGACCAAACCATGGTTCATAGTGCTTGTAAAGTGTAAGTGTTCTAACCATTTCCTTCCTAATAGGTTACTAGTATGTTCTTGATCAATCTCACATTTCAAAATTCTAATGCAAAAGAATCTGCCAGTTCTTATTTGGAAGGCCACCACAACCCTGCCTCACATCTGAGGAAATGACAGCTACACTTGTTGGCTGCAATGATTGGACTGGATTTATTGCAATTGCACGTCAGAATCATGCTGAAAAGACAACATGACTCAGGTTTGGATTGTGATTTGACTGTGAATGTCACTCAGAAGTGAAAGCTGAACTATTGTCCCCGCCCGGCTGGCAGCATAATACTACAGGATCGCTGAATTAGAATTCCCGTCATTCCTCTGACTCATCCAGGTCATTTCTGCTGGGTGGAATTCCTGGTTTCCAAGTTGCTTTTTCAAGTGTAATATGATACTGTTCAAGGCCATTTACAACATGCATGGTCACACCAATTTGAATGGGAATAGGTCAGTGACCCTTTGCTTTTTGCCAGTGACTACCAGTATTCTAATTTAATTACAAGCTTAAAGAGAATTACAAATTATTTAATTTGTATGGTAATGTGTATTGTGTGTATGTGTGCGTGCGTGCGTGCATGCGTGCGTGCGTGTGAATATGATTTCAAGAGTAAAGCAGGACTCCGTTATAAAATATGAGTCATCCTCTACCATAAGTCATGTGACACGCTCCACATGAATTATTCATTAGGCCCGACAGTGTCCTTCTGCCACACACAAGGCTGATTTACGGTACGCCGTGCTGGAGAACCGCATAGGATAGGTTTCCCCAATTAACTAAGGGACAAGGGACACCTGACCATAAACCATTTGGTTAGGTGAACTCCACCTCCTGAACTGAGCCAAGTTTTACAGTGTCCAGACGCAGAGAAGGATGTATTCATCCTACAATGTGTTTTTGAATCATCCATAAAGTTCCAAAGGCCCGTATTCTTTGAAGGCAAGTGAGTGTACATGCTGAGCAACAATGAAGGAATAAAGTTGCCTAATTACACCGTCTAGAGAACACATCTGAGTCAGCATGTGTTTTTGTGATAGACGAAGTTGCTTCCGGAGTTGTTTGGGCAAGTTGTTTTTTTGTTTCTTTTATGATGACCCATTTCTCAAACATGACCAGAAGTTTGTGAGAAAC